>NC_056736.1:548522146-548657146 GCF_019279795.1 Protopterus annectens
AACATCATACCTCACATGCAGACACAAGGTGCCAGTACTGACATGCATGTGTGCATTGCTTCATGGGTGTGTAGTGGTTGGCTGTGCAAGATGGCTGTACAAGGCTGGGGGAGGGGTAATCCTCAGCATCAGGCCACCTGACAATGGTCTGCAGTGTGGTTCAGGGGTGCAGTGTCTGCAATGTCCCACACAGATGGGTATTGTATGACATGTCCTGTCATCCTGATTACCATTGTGTGTGGCCATTGCTTTGCAAAGTATGCCATGTCTGTGTTTGATAGTCCTTGACATGGACAATGCCTGGGATGTGCATGTCCCACAATAATGTACAGTGACATGTTTATATGTACTTGGTTTGCCTGACACATGTTGTGTACACTGACTGTTATCATCAGATGTGCCAATACTGGCCTGGTGTGGCAGGACCTGCTAATAGACAGCAGGTTGACCCTGCACCTGCAATGATAGCATGATACAGGTATTCCCTGGTGTCAGTGGCATTTGTTCATACAGGGCATGTGTGTAAGGCATTGTATGTCCTTTATGGGTCACATTTGATGGCACCGCATATGTTGCAGGTGTCCAGAGGGGGACATAGTGAAGGTGCATTGTCTGCAGTTATGTGCCTATTGTACTGTTTGACAGGGTGCCATGCCATCTGCAGCCCACTACACTCACACCATGTCTACTATCTGTCAACAATGTGCAGGGCACTAGCAACATAACGGGATATTCTGGGCAAGTGTGTCTGTGTATGACACATGGGTTAAGACTGTAGTCTGGGTAATGGTAAGGTTGCTTACTGTGTTCACCAGGCCTTTTGCCAGATGTAGGGATATGGCTTGCTAACCCAGTCTCTTGGCTGATTGAAATCTGTAAACCTCATGAGGTGAACAATGTGACATATAATATGGCCACCATATAGGAAAACTACAAAACCCGCTCCTCAACACGTCCAGTGGTTAGACATTCACAGCCATCTCCACACAGGCTCTGACTGTCAAACACACACCTACCATGTCTTGGAACAGAACTTCTACCTAACTAGTTCATCACACTACAGCATTATGCTGTTATAGCACGTGCGATGGAGATTACTGGGCTACTCCATCCCCAATGGTGTATTTCACAAGGAATGACATCAGCAGGTTTACCAAAGGAGGGCATTTCCGATTTCCTGCGAGTAGCCCAAAATGAATGGCTCACAAAGCAGACCATGAGACACACACAACATGTCCACAACTGACATGTGTGGGGAGAAAACCCATGACCAAGATCTATATCATATTACTACATGGAGATGTTATAGGATGCACCATGAAAATTACTAGGGAATTTGCTCCCCAGAGGTTTATTTTACAGGGTATGACATCAGCAGGAGTACCAAAGTAGGGCGTTGTAAATGTCCTGCAAGTGAATAGGGTATAATGCATTGCTTCCTGCACAGACACTGAAACACACAGAAAACATACGTAACTGCCATGATTGTGGATGGATCCATACCACAGTTCTAAATTACACTCTAGAAGTATGCAGTTACAGGACGTGCTACAGAAATTACTGGGTTATAGCAGTCACAGAGGTGTATTCCTAGGTGGGTGACATCAGCAGGTTTGCCAAAGGTGAGTGTGTGAATTGTAAGGAGTGTGCGTACGCTAAAAAGCATTGTTCCCTTCTCAGGCAGACAAACACATACACACAGTTAGCATGTCTGGGATTAGAACACCTAACAAACTAATTTATCACACCACAGCATTACGCAGTTACAATACACGCTACAGAGATTACTGGGTTATAACAGTCCCAGTGGTGTATTTCTAGGTGGGTGACATCAGCAGGATTGCCAAAAAAGGCATTTCTAGTGTACTGCGAGTTGTACATGTTTTGTACCTGTGTGTACCCACTGCTTACTGTCACGAAAACACATTTACACCCACTTACAACTGCATAAAAGTGTCTTATTCAGTCCTAAATGACATTATCAACAAGCCTTGGAGATTTTGAACCCTGGACCATGCAAGCCAAGGTCACTGGACTTACCACTAAGCCATCTTGGTTGCATACATGGTTCATGGTTTTTATAATATACATCTTACTACAGGTATTCCACAGTACTGAAAACAAATGGGAGAGTCACTTTGTGTACATATGTACAGTACCCTTGAATGTACTGTACTCTGTGAACCAACATAGACAAGACTACATCTGTACAACTGTCATAACTAAATACATATATGCACCTACGGGATGTGTACACACATATTTATATACGCATATACACAGACACAGCAATAGCTCTCTCTCTCTCTCTCTATATATATATATATATATATATATACATACATATATATGTATATATATATATATATATATATATATATATATATATATATAGACACACACATGTCTGAACACCCTTTGTGACACAGAAGGGATCCAAAGGAACTGGCGTGCACACAAAACAGAGTCATCTCTTGTTTTATAACATTTAAATCGCAATCAGTTCACAAGAGAAGGGATGTTTGTTGTGTATGTGGAGTTTGGGGTGGGGAATGATGGCTAAGGAAATATACTCTGGGGATTGTGGAGTTTGGGTGGGGGAATGATGGGTATGGACATACACCCCGGTGACCACTTCTGTGCCACTGCTCGACAGTGGCATAGGAAAACAACATACCCAACTGTAGTCATTCTTGACTGTCTCTTCTTTTCTATTCCTAACTATGTAATAATTTGTAGACTCCGCTCACCACAGATGACTACCATGGTGTGTAGCATGTTAAAAGACATAAGACATGTGTATGTCTGGCTACAGGGTAGTCACACACAAACACAAACACAAACACACACACACTTGCCAGTATTGTACATACATGTCTTGTCTATGTAAAGGTAACTAGTAGAGTGGTATGCAGTTGGGCTATATGCCACAGACACCATACAATTACACTTACTCTGACTCTGCTTCTGAGCTGGGTGACATCACAGGACTGATTACTTGCAGTGGGGTGGGGGGAAAAGGGTGGTTTAGCACATGACAAGGATAAGGGCCAGTGCAGAAAGTGGTTTCTCTTTGGAAAGCAGCAAAACCCACTGTCATGACAGGATGCAGACACAAATACACACACACAACCACACTCAGCCATTTGCTGACACACGCACATACTTGCCAGTGGTGGAATCAGAACTCCTGCCTATCGACAGATCAGTATTACAGTACTACGCAGTTATGAGACACTCCACAGAAATTACACATTTCAAGGCAGGCAGAATGCCCTTCTAAGAGTGAGGACAACAACAGGGATACTGACAGTAAAGATGTACATAGCTGTAAACCTGTGTGTTTAAAGTAGGAGTCCATTACAACCTGTATGCACAAACATGACACATCATCTGCAGGTAAGACATAGGTAGGCCTGAGAGGTATAGTTGTAGCACAACAAGCCCTGAACTGGACTATGTTCATCTGTGGAATGGACTACTATCTCTATACAGGGTTACAGTGGTCATGCTCATACACATAGAATCACAGGACTTGTTTGGATGCATTGACTCCAATTACACACGGTGACAGTGGGCATGCTCACACACTTAGTAGCACAGGGCCATTTGGGATGCACTATGACTACAATTACACAAGGTTATACTGGGCATGCTCATACACTTAGAAACAAAGGGCTTGATCGGATGCACTGACTCAAATTACACAAAGTGGCAGTGGGTACGTTCATACACTCAGTAGCACAGGGCTGTTTGGGATGCACTCCGATTCTACCCACAGAAGTCCACAGTGTGGATGCTCATACACTTACATGTACAGAACATGTTGTGATGGATCTCTATTGTAAACACAAAGGTTTACAGCTATATACATCTTAACTGTCAGTATATATGCACATCATACAGGTTTACTACCAGATACCTGTATGTGGCCCGTAAATTATATATCTGTGTCTGTGCTGTGTGATACACATGCATACATGTACATGAAGTACTGACATATATAAGTGAAGTATACACAATCATGCATGTGTGGAAGTGACAGACAATAGGTTAACTGGGATACACAGGTGGATGCTAACTTCAGCATGTGTCACACACATTGCTTCCTTGAAAGGCATACATTGATAACAGGTTGTGGACAGTGGCATTATACTTGGAACAGTGGCATGTGCAAGCATTATATGTGAGCCCATTGTCTAATGGTACTGAGGTGCAAGTGTCAAGATGACCTCTCCCGGCTGTGTTAGTAGTTGTCATTATTAGCAGGACCGCTACACTAAGCATATCTAACAATGGTCATATACACAACGTCTGCTGGTGTCCATCACCTTAGATGTAGCATTTGATACCAACCACATTACTGCCACTTGCAGTGATGTCATGGTACGAGTGGCAGATGAAACCAATGAGCCAATGTCCTGCTGTAATTATGAGGTTATCCAGTGTCTGTCATTCTGGGATGTCATGACTGAAAGACAAACCTTTGTCACACAGCACATGCATCCATGATTCAAGGGAGTGTGGATAATACCTAGGTCACATTTACCCATATAGTGGCATTCCAACGCAAACTTCCTAAACACAGAAGTAACACCCTGACACCTACAAGACAATTGCATTGGATGCTTATGCTAACTAGTGCTAGATGTGTGGCTTTCGTAATCCATTTGCTCAATGTAGAACATACAATGGGGAATGCTGACATCTGTGCAGTGAGGAACACCTGTCTGAAGGCTCTGTAGTGCACAGTTGCATTACCACCATATAACTCAGATCCAGACATGTGGGCCATAAAACTGGTATGGACCATTCCAGGTGGTGGCGTCCACATATTCATAAAGGCTACTCACAAGTAAAGACCACTACTCCGAGTCCGACATAAGTCATCACAGATGAGTCAGGTACAGGTGACCGTGGCAAAAGTTGCTTTCTAGGCTGTATCCTCATACATCCACCACCATGTCCTCAGACTACCAACACACATCCATACATGTGGTATGACATAGTATGGTAGAACACCAAATAACTTTTGATTGGTGGACTGTAGCTAGCCCTACATCAACTGTGCAAAGTATCCATGTACTGCCACAGTTGCATAATGTGTTATGCAATGCAATTATACCACTGTTTGTAACCAGGTCAGTTGTACACATACCAGGGTCCCTCAGATGTTGTCGGCATTAACACAGTTGACTGTTGCTGTACACCAGTAAACAACACCCTCATGGTTGGATATGACCTAAATGTACCTGCCCTGGATATGTACATCCCACACTCATACAACCTAAATGAAAATTTGTTGTCCTTTCTACCTACAGGTGGCTACATTCATTACACACATGCACATGGCTGATAGGTCCATGGCTGCTGAATGATAACAGTACATAAGGTTTGATATCTATGTTGACAGAGGTAATAGTCCCTCTCTACTGGTCACCCATGACACCTATCATATCATACAACAATCCATGTGGCATGTATGTCATTAGACATGTCCACCTAATGCAATGCCTACAAACATACCCAAATAACAGGATCATAGGACCTGCACACATGGCCTGTATTGACAGACTCATGGAAATGCAGCTATGCTCTGTATGTTCCTGAGTAGTTACAGGTGATATGTCCATGACATGTACAGCTGTGTGTGCCCACAGCTCCTACATATACCCCATGTCAACAATTGCAAGCCATAGATGCTGTGTGCTGTCTGGACATTAACCTTATTACCACAATAGCTAGAACGCGCTGGGGTGAGATGTTTACAAGCCACAGACCTCACACATGCTTGAATGTGTGTAATGCCTAGCTCAAACAGAGCACATTTATGGCACTTTTCCAGTAATCATGAGGTGTGTGTGGCATATATGAAGTGCTCACTGCTGACCATTACAGTGCCCTGGCTTCACTGTGGAACTGTCAATAACAGTTTGTGGGATCATGACATGGAATATTGCTGTGGGTGTATCTTGCTGATATGTGCTGTTGGCATGACTGTACACTTGGCTACTCAGTGAAGGTGGTTGTGTGTCCTACCAGTACATGAATACAACAGACATTTTGTTGTAATGCTCAGCTAGGTTTCACACATGGTGTGGGGAAGGTGTGGAATGTTTCCTCTTGACCTGCTTGTCCACTTACTAATGGAGACAGTATATGTGTACATATATTGATGTGTGTTTAGATTCCATGTGTGTGCAGTGTCTGATGTTAGAAGGTGACTGTTGTCTTAGTACATCATGCTGTTGCAATGCCACCTCAACATTGCTAACTGTATATGGTGATATGCTCAAAGTACAGTAGGCTGTATTTTAAGTATCGACAGATGTTTGGACTTGACTACTAAGTGGTGGGGCTACTTTGCAGATGAATGATTACTGAGGACAGCTCACAGGTGTGTTACAACCATTTCTACAATAACCTGTGTAACTGCTATGCTGTGGTTCTGTTAATTGAAGTGGAAGACACACAACATAGAATGCAGTAAGGGTGACAATGAAGGCAAACCTCTTGACACCTGTAACAGTAACACCTCCCCTGTGCATATATTGTGCATATATCAGCCCAGGTGGCAAAGGAAAGAGTCAGTATGCTTTGTAGCATGTGTGATAGTGCTGTAACTCTGTAATACCTATCATGAGATAGGCAGGTGTTTAATTCACAGTACTGGCACATGTGTGTGTGTGTGTGCGTCCATATATGTCAAGTATGGTGGGAAATACATCCCAAATGTTTTTCATTCTCCTGAACACTGTGGTAGACATCAGTACAGAATGAAGTGTAGAAAGAAAGGCATAGGCAGATGGTTGAATCTCACACATGTCTAGTGTCTGTGTGTGACATAGGTGTATGTCTTTGTGAATGGCACAGTGTGTGTGTGTGTGTGTGTGTGTGTGTGTGTGTGTGTGTGTGTGTGTGTGTGTGTGTGTGTGTGTGTGTGTGTGTGTGTATGGCTGTCTGGTCCCTGGTGTGAGGCTTTATTTTACCATAGTGAAATGTTAAGGCCCTCTCCCCCCATCCACTCAATGCAATCTAGTATCCCTGTTGATGTCATCAATCTTAGAAGGGCATTCTAACCACCTGTAAACATGTACACCCTGGGGTGAGGCTTGTTGATACATAGCCAACTGATGAACCCCCCACCCCACATTTACTCACTGCAATCTAGTATCTCTATTGATGTCCTTGATCTTAGGCCATTCCAACTACCTGTACATGTGTATTCTCTGTGGCACATCTTGTAATTGCGTAGTGCTATAATGATGATTTGCACATAGGCAGGGGGTTCCCATCCCAACACTGGCAACTGTGTGTGTGTCAGAGTATGTGTTACTGTCTGTGAATCCCTGAGTGTGTGTGTGTGTGTGGGTGTGTTACTGTGTCTGTGAGTCCGTGGGTGTGTTACTGTGTGTGAATCCCTGAGTGTGTGGGTGTGTCTGTGTTTGCATCCTGTCATGAGAGCGGGTATTACTGCTTCCCAATGAGAAGCCACTTTTTCCACTGGCCTTTACCCTTGTCATCTGCTATACCACTCTTTTGCCTCCTCCTCGCTCCAGGTAACTATACCAGTAATGTCACCCACTATGGATTTGACAGCTCTGAACACAGTAGCTTACTACACAGCTATCATGCTCTTGGATCATTAGATCAGTAAACATAACTGAAACTTGGGAGATTAAAACTGTGATGTGGAAGCTACAAAGTGCATGCAGGTATTGTAATACAGACCTGTGAGTAGTCAACATTCACACATGGGACACTAACTGCAAACACTGACATCCCCCAGCACATGCAGTTACACCTGAAAGAGGATGGCAGAACATCAAGATCAACATGCAGTTAGTGTTACACGTGATACATACTGTCAAATGTACCAAATGCATTCTAAAACTGTACTACATGGTATGTCCGTTGACTGTCAAACACTACTCAACAATATTAATCTACAATTGTCTTCCTAGTATGTTCACCCTGTGCATCAGACCATATGAGCATGTCCCTGCACCGATGATGTGGATGACAGGGATGCGGCACAGGCATCATAGGTTCATAGGTTCATAGATTAGTACTAGGCTAACTGCCCTTGCGAGCCATTTTAAGCCTACCCAATTATCCCTTGTGAGACTCCAACCCTGCACCTTGTGTTTGTAAGGCAAACACCTTAACCATTAGGCCACCCTCCCAACCCAATCATATGCACAGTGTGATAATGTTTGCCAGAGGCCTAGGCTGCACTATTGGATGACATCATGTGTGTGGGTTAGGGCCTTTGATATCAGTGGGCATGCGTGGTTATTATGCGTGTTTGTGTTGAAGTGCCCTACATTTGTTTCTGGTGTGTGTGCATGTGTATGTATGCACACAGGTCTGGCATGTGGCTGGCCTACACTTGGGTATTATTGACAGCTGCAGACTGTACAGGGCAGGTTCCACAGTTCACGGTGTCCAGCCATGGCCACATGACCTGCGCCTGCCAGGGGTTGCACGGGCCCTACCAGGCAGAGGTCCAGATTGGGTACTGTCTGATGACACATGTCCACTAGAACCATGTCCCTGTTGTGACCATCCAGGACCATGTGCATGTGGCCTGCTGTGTCCTGGTGTGGACAGCACAGCACCAGCTGCACTGCTGCTGCTACCGCCACTATGGGAGTGGGCATGTGAAGTAGCATGTTCACGTAGGCCTTCATTCAGCTTAGCCAATTATAGTGGTAGCTATCATACATCCCTGAGTTGCACACAACAGCATGCATGTGTTATAATAGAAAGCATGCAGCTTACACATTTATAGTAGTAGTTATCATACATCCCTGTGTTGCACCATTTGTGTTAGTAGCTGATGCCCCATTCCTGCAACACAATGCATGCACTATGCACCGCTGCACCGCACTGCCATGTTTTGTGCAACATACCACACATGTTAACAGAACTTCACTGACCTTTGTACATCTGCCACTGATGCTTTGTGTTGGCCACTGCCACTATGTGTGAGGAGGACATGTGCAGAAGGATATGTGGAGAGAATACTATGTTTGCCTGGGCCCTAGCTTGCATATCTCCCCCAAAGCAGTGCATGTATGTTCAACATTATTCTGCCTTCCCCTGAGCTGAGTCTACAGACAATGTGCATGTGGCTGTACACACGTTTGACATGGCTGTCCCTACTTTCCATTGGTGCCACAGACCAGCACAGGTTAACAGTACACCAGCTTGATGTGTGTCATATTACCTTGCCATTCACATGTAGTATGAAATGTCTTCTGCTGACATGTTGAATGACATGCATACATGTGTAACACAATGGTGTCCTTTCAAATATACAGTAAGGTAATGGTGTCCCAATGCAGGGACATGTTATAATAACATGTACCTTCAGCTGATGCAATGTTGTCAGTCCACCCTACAAATATGATGTGCATAGCCACTGCAAGGCATCATGTGGCTTCACTATTGCTATACAGTGTGAGTTACAGACACAGTTCATAGCCATGACTGCATTCAGATACAATACATATCTAATGTGGAATGTGACCCACATCACTGAGGTGTATACACACTAAACCTTAATGTGGAATGTGTGACACAGGTCACTGTAGGGTATACAGATGACACCCCTGCCACCATATTACTGATGCCTGGAAACCATGCCCAGACATGGCTAACTTAGCAGTACTCCATGTCCCACATGACATCTGTGTACCTCACACACATGAAGAGCAAGCATGACAGTAATGTCGGACACCAGCAAGGTGAATGTACTGTAGCTGTGGCCTGCTGTGGTTGTATGTGTATTTCGTGCAATGCATGTATATATTTGGATACTGTATAGGTGAATGCTTTCATGTCGTGACACACTCAATATGTTCAAGACATGTTATGGTGTGGTTTTGATGTCATGCCTACACAAGCTGTGCGCAGGCCTGCATGATGTTTAGTGTTTCACATCTGCAATATCACCATTGCACAAAGGCCATAGTTGTATTGAGTTGAGCCAATGTACAACAGGGTGTACACACATGTACATCACTTCTACTGTGTGTGTTGCTTCATGTCTCTGGCCATCCTCCATGGCCATGTGTACACATGTTTTGTCCAAAGGTTGTGATGGGCATCTATGTCACATGTCAGTGTTATCCCATATAACATACACTCATAGATGTCATATGCTCCACTGAGGACAGAGTTATGCAGACAAAGGGTAGTATGTTTGGGATGTGAGATATCATGTTTTGCAGGATAGTTGAGCAGTGTTGCAGTAAGACCACTACATGTCATGGGCATGTCAGATAACACATGACATTGTATGACATTGATATCATGGGTATAATCCATGAGGGTGAAACTTGTGGGCTGGTCATACTCCAGCTCCAACACATTTAGAGTGTGTGCACACATATGCTCTTTGTACAGTACTGTTTGTATTCCCCACATGTGTAATGCTGATCTGTAGTACCTGTCCCTACAGTGAACCACACCTCCACCATTGTATTCACAGCTGTCCACACATCTGGCAATGGCAGTTTGTACGGTGTAGTGTAGGTGTTTCATATAGTCTTCAATCATTCCACATGGGTAACCACAGTGCTGCATTGCAGGTCTGACCAGTGTATATTAACAGGACCACCATACATTATGTGTACGTGTGTTAAATGTCCACATGGCAGATAGCATGCAATTAATATGATCTGTGCATTATCAAGCCTGGTAAATAACAATCTTACCTGCAACAGGCTGGTGTCACTACGAAATTCCAGAGGTTCCTAAATAGGAGTGTCACAGCAGTAAAATCATTATCCATACCTGTGTGATAGCTACAGGGTGCAATGTCCATGTTAACACATAAGCCAGTACAATAGACTATACTATGGAGTATGCACATCTGTGCATACATAGAGTAGCAGACTACAGTATGTGGCATATATGCATACATGCCTTGCATATGATGTTGCATTACATATTGTACAGTAACACATGTAACTATATGAAATATAGTTTTGTTATATGTGCAGTAGTGATTTACCAGGCAAGTCCTGGCTCGGTGGTTGAGAGACACCCACCTCTACAATACCAGCTAAAGCTTGTGGATGGTGGTCTGCAGGTGTCCCCAGGTTGGCCAGTAGCTCCTCAGTATGTGTGATTGGGGGCTGGGTGAGTGGCCACCCCCACCTGTTGCACCTTGTTCCCTGGTGATTGCATTAGCATGCTTTTTTGCCCATCTTATGAGGGCCATGCAGTGTCGGTGCACCTGCTGATAGGTGCGATTGTGGCCGCCAACATCATTTATCCTCCTGTGGAGTTCCTCCCACTGGGCATCCCACTGCTGTGCATCCTGTGGCACATGGCTGAAGAGTGTTACATGGCTGTCGAGGAGGTATGGGATGAGGACCTCATCCTCCAAGCAGGTGTATGGTGGCAGCCTGGCATGTGGCATACCTGGAAGACATAATGATGGAGACAGGTCACAGTAACTCACAGAGAAGTACAGAAGAACAGCTGAACATACATGTGTATCACATTTATTAAGATTACAAATATGTCTTTGCAAATCTACATGACACTAACACCACTGACATGTTTAACTCCCAAACATTTGACACTTACTGGTGATTTGATGTTATCACCATATATGTGTGTATCAAGTGATGACATTGCTCATACTCCAAGTGAATGTCTTGATGTGGGCATGTCTGTTTGCCTGTACTGGTGTCTTTACCTATCAGCACATGCCTGGATGTGTTCACATTAATGCAATATGCTGTGTATATGTCACATATATAGTCATACACAGCCTTAAGGGACATGACCTGTGACACTGCAGACTTGCTCACAGAAAGGTTTACATGTATGTGATTATCCATATACATCTAAATGGCACTGTACAGCTGTTTAGCATCCTGCCATGTATTACCCATGTTGCACATGTGAAACACATGGGACAATGGCTAACCTGATGGTATTTGCTGGGTTGGATATCAACTATAGCATGTATGGTCATAGTGAACTAGTAGGCTATATGCCCTGGGCCATTTATGAGCCTAGGCTGAAAGGTTACCTAGCTGTAGCCAACAGACAGGTAAGTTTCAGTGGCCAGTTCAAGAAGTGCCATAGAACTGTTCCACAGGGTTACTGATATATTTGCCATGTGGTCCTCACACCATGTCACAAAGAGGGGCAATGTGCTGCTTTACTGGACAGGGATGCATAGTATGGCAGGAGTATGTAAAGTGTATGGGACAGAGATCTGTCAGGCATGTTGTGATCCTTGTACTAGAAAGGTGGATGTCCATAAAGTATGTGTTTATTTGAAATCAGGATGTGTAAGTGTAGCATGTCCAACATCTCTGGGTTGGACATGGCTTTATTCAGGGTAGGCATCATGTTTCATAGTGGAGCTAGGAATTGGGAAGGCCACTGTAGGCCATCTGAACATGGCCAATAACCCTTAAAGGAGATATGTGATCTATTATGGGTCACTTGAGTGTTGAGTATGGCTGAACAGTGGTCTCTATATTCATGGATGGCACTCTGTCATGATTAGGGGTACCGCGTACGACTAACTGTCTAGTGTGGTGAAGTAGCTATCAAAGGAAAGACTACTCTCCAGCTGCATCCCATACACACATAGTTTCCATTATGTTGACCGCTGCCTAGGTGGTAGTTCATGGGTACAGGGTTTTTAACATAATGGATGACAATGCAATACTTAGCTGTCAGATTGTGGCTATATGTCACACATTACACATCGACCCACAAAGGCCCTTTTGTATGTTGACCGCAGCATACATTGAGTCAACTATTGCTCCTAGTTCATAGTCATTTGCAAACATCAATACGCAGATGCCTTCTGTGTTAGTCTGTGTGGTATAGATAACAAAGAGGGGGAGTACCAGAAATTAACCCTATATTACTGTAGCTGGCACTGGCTTGATGTGCGTGAATTAGTCAGACACCTTCTGTAGTGTTGGTTCTGCCAGCAGTCCAGTTGCCAATCACTCCTGTGACATAGGAATATACACCTAGTTTACTGAGTGTAGCTAGAACACAGTATGGGTGATGGTGCCCTAAGACCTGGCAAGGTCATGATATGCTGTGTGAATCAACCTTACTGTCATCTACATCTGTACTGACTACATCAAATAAGTTGATCACAGTTCATGGCCTTACAGACTAGACTCAGCAGGGCAGTAGTGCACTATTTCCCATTATCAGTGGTGTCTCCCCCTTTGTGAGGTGTGATAACTGTTGCTGTGCACCATTCAGTGTTTACACAGCCTGACGTGAAGCTATGATTGAACATGATGTGTATGTTGTGAGCAAATTGTTCTGACATTTCTGTATGATACACCCTGGGATGTTGATAGGTCCCATGAAAGCTGTATGTATGGCTTTACAGAGTGCAGCTTGTACCTGCATAGTTGGTATTACAGGGGCTCTGTAGTGTACATGGATATATAAATATGTGTACCTGCTGGGGGGAGGTGGGAGTGGATTTAGGTTCTCCAAGACCCTATCTGGATGAACAGGTGCTATTTCTGTAGGTGCAGTACTTCCCATGCCATAGTGCTGTGAAGCACGCCAGGTCTTGTTGTTGCCATTATGATTCATGACACAGCTATAGAATGCTCTGCAGTTGGCCTCATACTATGTGGCTGATTAGTTTCACAGTAGCTTTGTGTGGTTTTATATGGTGTATCTGCATCTTACTGAGGCTGACCAGGGATCACCTCCAGTCATGTGTGTTCACTCTTGCAACAGTTACTACCTTTTGTGGTACACATTAAGGCAGGGTACCACCAGTTAGCCTTCTTGTTTGTGTTTGGTTGAAACTTGGTTCTGTTTCATTGGCACAATCACTGCACTTATGTGAGTGCTTAAAGTTCATTTGTATAGGATTCAGCATTTGCTCATGCATTGCCATCTGCATGGGTGCTATGACAGTCATCACTTTTCTCTTAAGAAGCATAACATTGGCTTTGGAGACTGACTATGTGTAGCATACTGTTATCCCTGTTTGTGTGACTATGGTGATCCAGGTCATTAGGGTTGATGAAATCCAACATGCATTGAGCGCAGGTGTTGGTACATGAGGGGTCTCCCCAGTTCATAATGGAATAGTTGAGAGTAGCCATTATTATGGTTTTCTGTCTCAAACCTAATATCCCCCATTACAGCACAATATGACAGTTGGGAATTCTAAGGGATGGTGGGTGATCTGTCGCAAGGTGCAATTTGTATTCCACTTTGGCACAAAGGTAGTTACTCAGCATAATGCATCTGAAGTTATGTAAGTGCAACTAGTGCGGGGGTGTACATATCCTTCAGGAATATGGACACACCTGTGGCCCGTGTGTTCCAATAAAGGATAATGGGCAAGAGGTGAGGTATGTGTTATAAAATGGTCATGTAGATGTGCTCTCCAGAGCATTGAACCATATCTCAGTCATTGCACAGATATGTTCTCCATGTTAAGGATTGACATAAGTGTGTCCATATTGAGTTTCTGAAATGTAACATTTAGTAGCAAGACACACAGTTTATTGCTTGGCTGTCCCTGTTACAGCAGTGGACCCTCACCTGAACTGGGCATGATGAAGGCACTATAGGGGAAGCATGAGCCCTAGCCAGTATCCAGATTCCCAGGGGTGACAGGTGCAGGCCCTGTCTGGCAAAGCATCATGGTCTGTCAACCATGTTATCCCAGGCAGAGAGATACTGGGTACCCTTTGCATTGCACCAGTACATTAGACAATTGTCGAATAGAATCCTGTTGTCCCTGTACTGCAGTATCATTCTTGCCAATGGCAGAATGCTACCCAGGCCTTGGGACATACCTGCATGGGCTACAAGACCTGGGAGTTCCTACATGTATGTTTCCATGCAGTCCAGGCTACTGCATCACAGGTCCTGCACAACAACATGGAATATGCCAGAGGCCATGTGTATAGTTCAGAAGGTGGTCTGAGTGTATGGGTATGTGGCTAATCATGGCAGCCAGGCAGCTGACAGTATGTTTTCCCTTGTATAGCTTGGTGTGTAACATAATGCTAGAGTTCTGTTGGGCATGTTTCCAGCCACGTGTTCTGAGGTGTGGCACAATATTGCAAACTATGTCACACAGTTTGTGTATTTTGTTGTCTGTCTATTCCAGCTTGGGAGGTCACTTGCTTGGCCAGATACTTAGAAGCCTCTTGTGAATGTGTTTGATTTCTGATAGTATGTGTGGGTGTCCTTACTGTGTTCTGGTAAGGGTATGTGTTGGTTGTGTTGATGAGATGCATGTGTTAACCTACACCTCATGACTTTCCAGTCCAGTCATGCCTGTAGACTGGACTGCCTTCCAGCTTACCCCTTTAGCTGCATCCCAGACAATGTGTGGGGTGTGGTGTTAGGTGGGTTTGGCAGTGTACATGGCATTGAGAATACTTTCCCCCAGAATGGCCACATACACAAAGCTGGCATTAGTAAACACCAGTAGCTGACTGGTGGACTTGCCTGTATGAGCATTCAGTACGACAAGTACCAAGTACTGTATTTAGTGTGCTTATTGATTATGAAGATGATTTATACAGTGATGCTCACAAGTAATTACTTGTGTTATGGACTTGACAAAACTGGCTATTACAGAAACATAGTAGCTACCTTTAGCAGCAATCCTCCTCTGAGGAGCACATCACATCCTGATAGTTGATTACAGATGATTCAAGCGTCTACAGGTCTGTTTCCTTTTCTGGGTATATACTCACATATCCAACAGAACCATGAGCTCTGTTGGGCACACACACCCACTCCCCAAACAGAGTCATGTATCAATAGACTCTGCTGCCACTATCCACACAATCAGGATATAATCAGATAGTGTAAGCCATCACCAATGAAGCAGCTATTACACATGGGCAGCAGTCTCCTACATCTTACACTCTTACTGAAGATGTTACACTGGAGTTAAAGATGATATGCAACCTGTTTCATTACCAGTACTGTGCACTACATTACATACAGTATTTGCAAGCGGCTGTTAGGCTGGCAATGAGAGGTTAGGCTACACAAACCTGAAAGTTCAACCAGTGTGTCTCTTCCCTCAATATCCACTCTATGTAAGTGTGCACATAGCCATTTGGCCCAGCCCTGTAACAAGGGTCACTACACATTTGCATAACATGTACACATGCACAGCTGTTATTGCTTGCAAACAATACTAGAGAGATGGATATTACATGTGTTATGTGCATGGATAGTTACCTAGCTCTTCCAATTATCTTTGCTATCATGCTGCTAAACTGTCAGATGAATACAAGTCATATATATCCTGTTATTGAGTATTGCAATTGCCAATAGACATAACTAATGTTTGCATAACATAACAGAAATGCTATGTAAAATGGAATACAGATCTGCCTAAAATACTGTACATTACACAGTTATTGGCACAATATCCCACAATGCAAACCATATTTGCACAGTAAGCCCACCTTTGACATGTTCATCTTACTTATGCACCCATACATATGTCTACTGTTACAATATATCGACATATACTATCCCCTGTTATAACACATACTTGTTGGACCAACCCTGATACTGACAGTGGCTGGAAGAGAATTGGTGAGTTCCAAGCCCATATATATCATCCCTTGTGGTGTATGAGGAGTTTGCCTTGTGACCTAAAGCAGTACACACACAGAATACTACAAGCATTACTACTGCTCAACAATACATCACTACAAGATAGCTATTTCCACTATATGCATTGATTACAATGTAATTCTTACAGAACAGGTACTACATACACAGACATACTAAATGTTATGCATACCTTCTTAGTAACTGGAGGTGTTATTGACTGGTATATTACTCATTTTTGGTTTGTGTTTCAGTATTTTGTACTGTTCTACAGGTAGATACAGATGGTTTGAATGTCTGACAAGGCATCCATTTATGGTTAGAGATCAGTAACATGTGCTATCCTGATAACCAATTGGTGTTCCTAAGTAGTGAATTACATGCACATCAGCTGTGTAGCTACTGCCTTAGTCAATACCATGGCAACAGTGGAGTATAATTGAGTACTCCACTTGGGCGTTGTCCCTTTGCCTTACTTGTGAGGAAGACAGCCTGGAAGTGTTGTTTGAAATCTATTGCAACAGCTGTATGGAGACAAACACTAATATATTGTGTGTAATGCCTAGAGGATTTGGTCTAAATATGAGCACTGCTGTTATATTTCTGAACATTGCTGCTTGTGCAGGGTTTGTCTGTACCTAATACTTCTGCATATGTTTCAGTCTGGCCAGGATGTTTGACCAGCTCAAGGCTGCATGGCTATGCATATATTGTTAGGGGATTTACAGTGTGCTTATCAGACATCTTTAATTTGGTGTTAATGTGTGCCATACTGTGCTGATAATCAGTAATCGGTAACACTTCCTGGTGTAATTACTTTTCAACCCTCTGAAACGGGAATAGTTCAAACAAACCCTATAACATCAGCAGCTGTTCCATTGTATAACAGCAACTATTTCACATAGGGCCATGTTAGTGTGTCTGTGTCCAGGTATGTTAAGGTTTCAGCAGATGCTGTACAGTGGGTGAATAATTGGTTATGGTATGGCAGTATGTATTGTTGTAATTAGTTTGGGTGTGGAGGAGATGGTGGGTGTACATAGCAGATGCAGGTGTGTAGGAACCGCTTTTATACATCTTCTATATGTGTGTGGGGGTTCTTTCCCTATGTGAACACCTAACCCTTAGTGGACTAATACTATGGTAATTGCAGGCTGATTCATTAAGCCACTGTCAAATGCTACCGGTATAGCATGCAGGTACTGTTAGTCCTTGAATCCTTTTGGCAATACATCGGAATATAATAAAGTTTTTCTAAATGAAAGCTGTCTGTGTATTTCTGTCATGGATATTTGCACTCATTGTAGTTGTGTTGGTGACTGTGTCCATAGAACAAATTTGTAATAGTGTATTGGCATATACTCTTCATATGTAATGTTCATATTGTTGGAGGGGGGGGGCAGAATGTGGGATTGCTATGGTTCATGTTATACTCAGATATGAATACTTCAGATGCTGTATACACTCATGTATGTATGCATGTATATATATATATATATATATATATATATATATATATATATATATATATATATATATATATATATGGGTCCCTTTCTAAAGACCGAACGCCGATTCCCGGCCGGAAATCACCGACGCCAGATGACCGACAGGTACGTATACCGACAGGGTGATTCGCCGACAGTGGAAAGACTGACAAGGGTAATGTGTGATCGCGACCCGGTAAGTGTGCGACAGTGGCCAGGTCAGGTAAGTGAGTTAAGGTGAGTGCAGGTGGGTGATGTGTGCGGTGTGGGAGCTTGGGCTAGGGGTGGGTAAGTGAGTTAGGGTTAGGGTGCAGGTAGGTGATGTGTGCATTAGTGTCGGAGCTTGGGCTAGGGGTGGGTAAGTGAGTTAGGGTTAGGGTGCAGGTAGGTGATGTGTGCGTTAGTGTCGAGCTTGGGCTAGGGGTGGGTAAGTGAGTTAGGGTTAGGGTGCAGATAGGTGATGTGTGCGTTAGTGTCGGAGCTTGGGCTAGGGGTGGGTAAGTGAGTTAGGGTTAGGGTGCAGGTAGGTGAAGTGTGCGATAGTGTCGGACCTTAGGGTTAGGGTTTGGGTCAGGGCTAGTGTGTATGCTATGTAGTGTCGCGTGTTGTTTACGTTCCGTGTGTCGGTGTTTTGGTGTTCGGTGTTTTGCGTTGTCGGGTTTGTGTCGGGTTTGTGTGTTGTCAGTTATTTGGCGTCGGTGAGTTTTGTGTCGGGGAATCGTCGTCGGTGTTTAGAAGTAGACCCATATATAGATATATATATATATATATATATATATATATATATATATATATATATATATATAGCATACACCATTCATTGGTTACATGGCAGTCTGTCCTATTTCCACACAATCCTCCATTTTGTGTTTTAACCTGTGTGAATACACAACTGGCATGAGTACATCTCAGGTAGCTCAGTGGTAGGTTACCCTGAGCATGGTATACATGGTTGCAGGTTCTAATCCTAGAAGGATTTATTATTTTACCTCCCAGAGTAGGCACTGGTAGGGAAAGCTTGAATAACGCACATTTAAGTGGTTGTAAGCAGGTTTGCTCATGGACTGTGCAACGTTAAGCAAAGGTTAAACCTGTGAAGCACTTATCTGTTTAACTGTGTTTAAGCACTGCTTACCATTGTGCAAACTCACTTACAACTGCTTAAAAGTGCTTTAATCCACCTGCATCCAGCAGCCTTTGAACCCGGGACCATGAACACCACAGTCACTGACTTTACCACTAAGGCATCTGTAATAGGTACAAATGCTATGGTGTTTAGAATATACATTTTACCACAGGCATTCCTCACTACTGAAAACAAATGTGACAGTCAGTTGGTGTACATATGTATGATACATGTTAATGTTCATATGTTTGTGGAAGTAAGTGTTGCAATGTGACCTGACCGGGTGTATTAGAGATGGGAATGGTTCTTGTTTTGTGTCCTTTTTATATTGTCCCCATACTCCATGTATACCCCTCCAGTTCACTTACTGAACATCCAACCTCGGCTCTCTTTGCTGCATGATTTCATTACCCATCATTCCTCCCCTACCACAATCTCCACATAACCAACAACCATCCCTTCTATGGTGAATTAGATTAATATTAATAGTTATAATACCAGACCTGCATGTGTTTTGTGTACACTTCAATTCCTTTGGATTGCTTCTGTGTCATGAAGTGTGTTCATAGATGTTTATATATATATGGCTATAGATGTAACTCTACATATATATATATATATATATATATATATATATATATAGATATATATATATATATATATATATATAGATATGTATATATATATCTATCTATATATATATATATATATATATATATATATATATATATAGATATATATATATATATATATATATATATATATATATATATATATATATATATATATATATATATCTAGTATTAATTTGTAACATTTATACATATGTAGACTTGTATATGTTGATTCACAAACTACAGTACATTACAATGTACTGTACATGTGTACACAAAGTGACTGTCCCATTTGTGGTCGGTACTGTGGAATGCGTATAGTATAAGGTGTAGTCTAAAGACCATGAACTCTGTATACATCTCAGATGGCTTAGTGGTATGTCCCGTGACTATAGTGTGCATGGTCCAGGGTTCAACACCTGCGATGCTTTAAAAATATTTTTTATTCCAGAATAAGACTTATTTAAGCAGTTATAAGCATGTTTAAAAGTGTTTTTGTGACATTAAAGCAGCTGTGAATCAGTTAAACAAACTTTAAAATGTATAACCTGTGTGCGCAAACATGGCCACATCTGCTAACTACTCAGGATATATACATTTCAGTGAAGTAACATCTCACTATGTGCTTACATAACATTACATTCTCTGTTGACTTTACTCTCCAGCACACATGGGTTTATATGGGCATTTCAAATGTTTATTATACTGATGAATACTACCTATATATGCAAGCTGTGGTTAAGGCATACTTTTTAACATGATAATCATCTTTAACTTTATTGGGATTTGAACCTCAAATGCACAGATACTTTGCAAATGCTGTAACCATTACACTATTGACATTAATGTTGCTTCTGCCTATTTCCTATTTAGATTATTTCTATATGTAAGCTAGGCTAAGAAAAGGGCGGAGGCACCCACACCCACTGAGCTTCACTTACTCTTGAAATAAAAACATATAACAAATGAAATGAGAGACTATGAATTACATTCCTAACTATATTAGGCATAGCCCCTCATTGACACACTTCAAGGGAAGCCTTGATATGTGAATGGGTAACAGAATATACAGCCCTGGGATCATGTGTCCCAGAACCATACAGCCAGGGGGTGGGGGAGCCCCTCCAGTTTTATAGCTGCAAGACCTGTTGGGGAAATTGAATGGTGTTGATTTGTCATGTTAACATGCCCTCTTTAGATCACTAAGTGCCCCTATCACCCTCCACCACCCCAGTCTTCAACAACTTCCTGCAACTCTGCCTGGAATCACTTCATTGGCTATGCTTGACAGAGGCTCAGTTATTTCATCAATGGTGTGGTGAAAGCCAACACACTGTAGCTATGCTTCTAATCGTCCTTGGGCAGATAGCCTACTACCCATCTGTGAACCTCTAAAGTGCAGGCCATCACAGCCATAATATGTGAATAAACAGAGCTTTCAGTTCACAATATACAGTGAAATATCACCATGTAGTCAGAAAACAGTTAAGTACAGCAATAACATACAGAACACTGATACTTAATCACTCCAAAAGCCTATCTTGGAAGCTAGAAGACTTGTATACGTTTAAGGCTTTCTATTGCTTACCAGTAGGTTACCTACAGAAAAGATGAGAAACAAGCACAGGTGGGAAACATGCATGCAACACTACCATATTGGCTTATGTGTCAAACTTAGGCTTTGGAATACTGGCCAAGGCTATTTGCACCCCCATGGTGCCTTTTTTAGGGAAGTCTCAAAGGTGAATCCCACCTCCATAAACAGCACAATAGCAGAATCAATGAGGGTTATGCTACTGAACACCAGAGGTTGTGATCACAACATGCACTCACTCACAGCACTCCTCAGTATGGATAACGTCAACATCTGTGCAGTAACTGAGACCTGTTTTAAGACACCTGAGAGCACACCGGCACTACCAGACTACAATCCATACCACAAATTTCGGACACAGAACATGGACTGACACAGACATGGAGGGGGTGTATCCATATTCATCAGGGATACCTACACCTCCAGGTTAGTGGGGCAGCATGATACCTCTGAGATCATCCATGTGCAGCTAACATCAGCCACAACTGCAATGCAAACTTTGACCTGCTACAGATCACCTTCCATGACCCAGGACCTCCACTCCACATACCTGGAGACAGTGGAAACATGACAGTTCTACCGCACACCCTGGTATTGGTCGATGTCAACTACCCTACCATTAACTGGGAAACTTACTCAAGTACTCACTTCCAGGCCCAGCGCTTCCTGGAATTTATCACCTCATATGCTCTGTATCAGATGGTAAACTCCCTAACGAGGGGTGGAAACATACTAAAAGTGGTAATCACCAAATATGGATCACAGGTGTACCACAGCGGAGGTAAACCGGTCACTGGTTAGATCTGACCATGAACTATTCACTGTTTCCACACCCAACCATCTCCCCCATCCACGGAAACCACAGTGTATACCTTTCCTACAGCTAAATTCACACTACTAGAGACAGGGGTGGGGGGGTTTGCAGCTCCCACATTAAAGGAAAACACTGCTCAAGATACAGACAGATTTACAAATGCACTCTATAAGCACCTACAAGGATGTATGGATCATGCCATCACTGGTAAACCAAGACTCACTCCTCCTAGACAAGGATGCCAGTCTGGTGGACCCCTGCAATAAACAGGCTATACAACAGAAGTAGGGCAGTAGTCCAGGAAAATAGCAAATCCCAAGAAGGGCAGACATCCATGACCAGTATTAGTAAGAAACGTAAGTCCCTCATGAAATAATCCAAGGCTATCATCAACAGGAAAATAGGCAAGGATTTGAAAGATAACCACAAAGCTTTCTTTGGCTATGTCAAGGATCTAAGTGGTAACACACAGATTTGCACTGTGCAATATAGCACAAAATATACTGACCCTGCTGATATCGCCAACATCCTTGCAGATACATTCAGTTCAAATTTCACCCCCTATAGAGCCCACAACAATACCCGAAAACTACAGTATCCCAGACATCAGAGACACATAGATGGAAATGGCCCTCTCTAACAGTAATACACAGTGTCAGTGTAGGCAGATGGTGTCCCAGACTGCATCTTGCAAACACTACAAGACAAACTGACCCTCCCCACCTAATTAAGCTTTTCAACCTCAGCGTCTACACAGGCTACATGCCGATACAATGGTGCGTGGCAATGGTTATTCCACTCCACCGAGGTAGAAACCCAACTGACCATGGTAACTACCACCCCATAAGCCTGACTAGCCTGGCTGCAAAGCTATGGAGTGCATCCTCATGGCAATAATTAACAAAGACATTGGTAACATCCAAACATTTGACCCAACCCAGGTCAGCTTGGTTGAGTGCAGTTCATGCCTACTGAACCTGTTTGACGTCTTGCAGACAGTCACCAAGACATTAGATGAGGGGAGAAGTGGTTCACACATACTACCTGGACCTCACCAAGGCTTTTGACACCATTCCCCACTCAGGTATTATTGATAAACTCACCAGCCTGGACATACACCCATACATCACAGGATGGGTTGCCAATGGGTTTACACACAGAACCCACATGGTACGACTAGTGGTTTCCAGGTCCAACTCTTAACCAGTCACGACTGGTGTCCCACAGGACTCAGTCCTGGGACCCCTACTGTTTGGCATGTACATCTCAGAGGTACAGGGAAACACAGGTGGACTACAGCAGACCATGTTTGGCAATGACTGCAAACTGGGAGCCGTACTTGACAGTCCAGCTGACACAGACATCCTTCAAGGGGCCTCACAGTGACCAACACAGGGTGTCAAAGTCATGGTCTCCAGCTAAGTGCCACAAATTGCATGTGGAATATTAAGCACTCACATATTAACACATAAGTGGCAGCCACTTTAATACAGATGAGGTAATAGGGTATCTGGGGACTAAGGTAGATAGTGATATCTCCTTTGACAATCATATCTCCAAAGTAGTTAGAACATCCTTCTATGTAGGCCATCTGATTACTAAAAGGTTCACATCTAGACATACTGAGGTTATAGTGCCCCTTTACTCATCTCTCATCAGTCCCATCATAGAGTATAATTACCCATTTGGCACGTATCTCAGAAGACACATCCAATAGCTGGAAGGTCCACAAATGTACCTTGCCAAGAGGATTACTGGCCTCAAACACATGTTCTTTGCAGCCAGACTGAATAAATTCCTACTTTACTCAGCGGCATCTCGTTTACTCTGAGATGATCTCTGCTGGCCAACAAAGCCATGTGGAACTCAGGCTTAATGGATATGCTCCACCTATGGGAATCCATGTCACAGTGAGCCACAAGCTGTAGTGAACTGAATCTTGCCACAACAATAACTGGAAGATGCTGGAGGGATGGATTCCTGTCACAGAAACTCCCCAAACTTTGGAACAACATCACTAATTACATTATTCAGAGCCCCTTACTAACACTCTTCAAGAGAAACCTTGAAGAGTGGATGGGGAACAGTAGATACACCCCAGGGATCCCGCCATTGGCTCTGCTCCATAGAGGGACAGTTAATGAATCAATGGGGTGGCAAAAGCTGAGACATTTTGGCTAGGCTTATGAATGCCCTCAGGCAGTTAGCCAAGTACCTACCTATGTACCTATGAACCTATACATACAGTATCAGCACATGCTGATAGCTTAATTTACTGTTCAGGTGTTGACTTACATTGTGCCAATAGCAGTTGTGTGTGCAATAGTTGAGGGCTGCCTATGTTGGATGCACACAGTAGACTGCATATACATGACAATTTACAGGTAGTCTTGTGTGTGTGCCATCCATTTTTACTGTGTGTGCTGGTGGAGAAAGGTGTCAGTCCCTAGGTGTCTACACTGTCAGTTGTGTGTGCTATACATTCCCTCCTTGCCAAGGCATGTTCAAACTGGGTATGCCTCTGTCTGCCTACTGGGACTGGCTCAGGGTGTTCGTGGTCTGAGTATCTCTGTTCCTGTGGGGCTCTTGGCAATGGTGGTAGGCTGTGAGGGCCTTCACCATTCTTTCTCTGCTGCAGCTGTTTCCACAGGATCATATTATGTAGCATGGCACATACAATGAAGATGTGGGCACAAGTGCATGGAGAGTACTGCAAGGATCCACCAAATATGTCCAAGCAATGGAACCGTGATTTAAGCATCCCAAACACAGGGTCTATGATGATTCTGGTTTGTGCGTGTGCCTCATTATGGCGTTCCTGCATGGGTGTGTGTGCATTTCTGATGGGAGTCATCATCCACGGTTCTAGTGCCTAGCCAGTATCTCCCACCAGGTGGCCATATGGGATGTCCACCCTGGCAAATACCTGATACAGCTGCGAGGCATGCCAGATGTGGGAGTCATGATAGCTTCCAGGGCTGCCAGTGCACACACAGCCATGATAATGCCCTGGGCATTGCACATGACCTGGCAGTTGATGGAGGGGTATCCCTTGTGGTTTAGGTAGCGCCTACCTTGCTCACCAGGTGATGACTCGATATGCATGTGTGTGCAGTCTATTGCACCCAGAACCTCCAGGTGTTCTGCCACACGGTGGAAGAGACACATAATGCTGGCCAACTCCTCCTGCATTTGGGGGAAGTATGTGTGCTCATTGGCATGTGGTAACATGGCATCCAGGAACTGGTGAAGTACCCTGGATGATGATGCCCCATGATATCCCCAGTTGGTCTTTGAAAGGGACCTGTAGCTAGTACTCTCAGGCTTACACATACCTTCGTATGCACTGTTGGTTCTCCTCTGTTTGTTCTGGCTCTGAGACATGGCCAGCACAGCTCCACAAGTTGCTGTAGGATGTCCCTGTCCACCCTGTAATGCTCTACTATCTCCAGATCATGTAGGCCCTAGTAGGTTACCCTGGGTCTGAACACTCTTCTCCTCTGGTGCCTGAGGTGGTTGTGTGCATCATCCTCCACAACACCTTCAGTCTCCAACACATGCTGGTGGAGCAAAGCTATGGCAGCCCCTAACATGTACATACTAAAAGTTCCCCATCTGTATACACCAATGGTGCA
Organism: Protopterus annectens; assembly: GCF_019279795.1. Classification (NCBI taxonomy): domain Eukaryota; kingdom Metazoa; phylum Chordata; order Ceratodontiformes; family Protopteridae; genus Protopterus; species Protopterus annectens. Next base: position 548,548,040 of record NC_056736.1, read on the forward strand.
GAGTGTATGGGAATACACAAGTGTGTTTGAGGTGCTTTCACACTTTATACTATTTTGCTATGGATGCTGCTGATGTCATTGGGTGTGTATCAGCAATTCGAGCTGCAGGGTATCTTAATTATGGGTTTTATAGTGAGTACTGCAAGTGTGGGGCCTTTATTGTGCTTGCCTGCCTTGATTAATCTGTTGCACTTAAATACACTTTTAAACCTGGATCCCCTCCCATTACCAGGCATGCATCCACCTGCCATCTTTCTTGTTTAGTACTTTCCCTACCCAGTCATGTGTTGCAAAATGTGTCTTGTAGCTGATATACTGCAAATCCGCTTTGTTCTGCTGTGATACTACTGTTTTCTTTGCAGTACAGCCCCTCCCCTTTCCTGTTCTGCAGGTAGCTGCTTGCAGCCTTGTTAGCTGTTGTCAATGGCCCACTGTAGGTTCCTAGGTGTTAATTAGTCATTTGTACTCCAATTTCCCTGATGCAGCATTTCCTTATTTCTTTCCTGTATCCTTCCTGTTTTAGCTCCGGTGCGTGCCTCGCAAACCCATTTACCAGGTTTAAGCGCGTTTTCATCTCTGTTCACATGCGTACTCAGTTACCTTGTGTACTCTCAGCTAAACAAAGTTATAGTCAGTTCGACACACCCCTATCCTACAGCTTTGCTTAGCTACGGGAAAGCCGGATTAGCAATGCTCCAATGTGCTTACAGCAAAGGTGACACACCCCCTCTTGATGTCATCTTTATCTCAGGGGCACACCTCAGTGTTATAATGCTACGCTGTGAGATGCATCCTTACACCTGTGGGGAATTTGTGATTCACTATTACTCCTCTCATTTGCATGACATTGCCTACTAATTCCTAGCTACCACACAAAACACTGTCACAGCCCCTTAGCAGCCCTTGCACCATGGTGTGGTGTAACATGCCTGCCATTGACTATTATGGGAAAATCATGATATGTGTTACATTGCAGTTTTATGCTATATTTTTCTATTTTTCTTGCGATCCGGTTTGTGCGCCGCTGCACTGCTTTTAAACTTTGCGATAGTGCGAAAAATGAAATTAAATGTTCTTTTTATATTTTGTACATTGTTTTTATGCCAATGGCTCTATATTTAGCCATTGGCATATATTAACAATATAATACATGTGTTTGCCTGGGTGTCATGGCTCCGATTTTATGTTTGCAAAAATGTAAACGTTTTTTACGGTTTACATTTCTGCATGCTTACACTACACCTGCACCACTTTCTGGATTGCTAAATACCTTCATTTGCATGCTACACTGCTGCGACTGGGGTAATTAGCATACAGGGGCCAGGAGCTGTGCGGATGTAGCATACTCAGGTAGTGCGCATGGTAACAGCTCATACCTGGATCGCTCACCGGCCATATTTGGTGTTGAAATGCCAATGCTACGCCTGCACCTGGCGCAAGCTTCATGAATCCTGGGGTAAATCTCAGAATCTAGTGTTACTACTAGAAAACTCATAGTTTTGTGTATACAGATGTTTTGTCAGTAATGCAATGCTGTTTACATTTTTTGCCAGATTTGACATAATACTTCTGAAAAGCAAAACATTTTATAATGTCACCATCTGCAGAGATCTTTGAGCCATGGTGGAATATAATCTGTCACTACCACCACTTTCTGCCAACATATTTGCCAAGAAATAATAGGGCTAGATGACATAATTTTAGTTTTTTGTTTTTTTTTTATGTTGAGGGACTGGCCAAGTTTTCTATTTCCTGCTTTCACCTTTGCCAATAGACGCATACATTTTGTCACTTTCAGCCATTAAAGTGTTAACATCTGCACATTGGAACTTGTTAATATTTCTCCAAGTAATTTTGATTCCAGCATCTAGTTCATCTAATTCAGCACTTTTCATAACATCTTCAACATGTAACATAAGTATGTTGACAATATACATCCTTGTTGTACTCATATTTTGATTTTAAAGCAGTCAGCTATTCCCTATTTAGTTCTAACTGTTGCTTCATACTCTTCATATATGTTCTTTAGCAGTCAAATTTTAGGTGACCTGATATTCTTATTTATCTAAGAACTTGCCTCAGTTTATTATGACCACATAGTCAAAAGATTTATAGCAGTAAATAAAACAGAAGTAAATATTTTTTTAAAAATCCCTTTCACCATTTGCCAGCTGATGCTGCTTCTGCCTTGCCCTCTTTCTAAAACCAGTTTATACATCAGCTAATTGTTGCTCCATATATTTTTGGAGTCCTAGCTTGCAAGAACCTGAGTACTACCTTGCTAGCATGTAAAAAAGTACAATTGTTTGATAATTTGAGCAGTCTTTAGCACTGCCCTTTTTGGGACAAGAATATAAATTGACATTTTCAAGTGAGTTGTCCACTGCTGTTATTTTGAAATTTGCTGGCAATTTCAAAGCAGCACTTTAACTGTATGTTTCTGCAGGTGTTTAACTCATTACATTCGAGTGATGTCTACAGGTGCATCTGCAGTTAACTCCTTCTGACGCCTCTAGGTGTCAAATATTGCTTGTTCATATTTGCATCAATAATTCCAAAACCTTGCTATGTACAAGGTTTTAAAAGATTTCATCTTAAAGCTTACATGATGGCAAACTCAACTGTGTTAATATTTGACCACTCTCTACTGCAAATAAAGAGATATTAACTGTTGCTTTTATTATATTAGTTTGTATAGCTATAATGTTCACATTTTTCTAAATATCTTAATAATCATGTAACACAGGCAGAACTGTTTAGCCTCATATGAAAACTCTCAGCTAGATGAATAAAATGCTGCTGATACTATGTATGTAATGAGTGGTTGCTGAGATAGTGTAAGTTGTTTACAAAATATTACAGACAATAGTTAACTGTGCTTACTTTGACTTATAAAATTCATTTTAAGACCTAGAACCTAAAGAGCACTACCAATATAAAAATAGGTTGTGCTGAAGTGTTTGTGATTTATACTTCTTTCATAACCCTTATAGTCCTAGAAATATGAACATTTGTCTGAAATGTAAGGACATAATTTTATTCTGTCAACAGGCTTAGATTCTGCCCATTGGAAGCTACAGTGCAAACTTCGTGACCTCCATTGGAGTAAATGAGTTAAGCAGTTCAACAGGAAATCCATCTCTTCTGTTTGCTTTGTTATTACCAAAGTTACCCATTTAACTTTACTTTCAATATGTCAGGCAATAAACTGAGACTAAACTATGGTATGTATCAGTGATGTTCTTATATAGTTTTTCTATATATCTCTGCCATCTTTTCTATATATCCTCTGTTCTGTTCTGTTAGATTCCTTCCATCTTTGTCGTTTATCATGCCAACATTCATCCAGAAATTTGTGTTGATATCACCAATCTTCTTGCACAGATCGCTGGCCTTTTCCATTCCATTGTCTTCTTCCAGTTATCTATACTACTTATTTAAGCATGCCTCTCTATTTCTCCTAGCTGTTCTCTGAAACAATGAAATCCATTTAGCATATATATTTTTTATCCCTTTTGCAATTTGCTCTCCTTGTTTTCCTCATCCACTTCTAAAACATCTACAAAGAGTCCTTTAGCCTTCTTAATCTTATTTATGTTTGTAATATTTTTATGCCACCTCCTGTACAATATTTATAATTTCTGTCTGTAGTTCTACAGGTGCTCTAGCCACCACCTCTAATTCCATAAATGTATTCTTCATCTCCCCTACATATTTACCAAGGACATTGTTGAACTCTTGTCTTAGTGGCTCAGATGCATTGCTTGTTTTTTAATTCTCCTCTTTGCAATAAGAAGCTGATGGTCTGAGCCACAATCAGGTTTAGGTCTTGTTTTGTCAGCTATATAGAAGTCTTCCATCTTTGACTACAAAGTTTATAGTTAACCTAATTGTGGTGATTGCCATGTGTAAAACAATCTCTTGGGTGTTGAAGGCAAACATTTGTTATGACTTATGAATTATCTTGGCAGAATTCTTCTAGTCTGTGTTTCACTTCATTTGGACCCCATGGCTAAACCTATCAATTTTTCTAGTTGTACTTTGACTAACAACTTTCATATTACAATCATCTGCGGTGAGTGTAACATGTTTTTGGTGCTATTTCTAAAAGTTCCTGCAGATCCTCATAAAACAGATCAGCATTATTTTCTTCAGTATGTGCAGTTGGAGCATAAAATGCATCACTGTAATGATGAATGGCTTTCTGATAGTCACAGATGACTGTTGTTAACATTGCAACAACTATGTATTTATGGGTTTGGGAGCATTGTTAAAATGATCCTGACATAGATGTGGGGTATAGTTTGTTAATAAATTTCAATTAGGTGAGAGAAAAATCTTGATTTATTAGTTTTCAAATGACATCAGTTTTATGGCTTTTTCTGTTTAATATAGATATTGTTGAGGTCAGAATTCCTAAGAAGGTTTATTTAATCAGATACACGAGTAATATAAAAACAGAGACTTTGATACCACTTCAACATTACGTTATTAGTTTCCACTCAGTGGTAGATACATTTTGAGAGCTAACAATATCAATTAATTCATTTAATGATAACAATAAGCATGCAAGCAGAAAAAATGTCATATTAAATCAGTGATTTGCCTTTCTCTAACTGTATTAATATTATGAGATAGAAATATGTAAATTGTAGAATGAGTTTTAGTAAACTCTGGTGCCAAGCAATGGTGAGTCTCTAACTATGGCCTAGGCAACCTGAGATCAATTACCAACTCAGATGACAGATAGAGTTGGCAGGGAAGATGAACATGACCATCCTGGTATGACTTGTAGGCTAGTGCTTGCAGCGGGTCTATATTAGTACATTGAAGTTTTAAAACATTGAATGTTCTAATATCGTCCCCAAAACAGTGAAAACTGAAAATAGCGAAGCTGCAGAACAGTGAATTTTTTCCAAGGGAAAGAATTTGGTTGGCCATTTCTGTGGCGTCACTATTTTCAGCACTGTGGTGGAAAGTTACTGGTCAGGTTCAGGTAAGTGTTCAATTGTGTGGATGTTAGGGTTAGGGTGCGGGTTAGGTGAGTTAGGGTTAAGGCATGGGTGAGTGTGCGATAGTGACAGACATTAGGGTTAGGGCGAGGTAGGTGAGTTAGTGTTAGAGCGCGGGTTAGGTGAGTGTGCGATAGTGAAAACATGAAGTGCAAAGAGTCAAGCCAAAGGACCAAACAAGTGAATAAAGTAAAAAACTGATTTATTTTAGCGCTTTCGGAGGAGACAATACCCCTCCTTCTTCAGAAAATGTAAAAGAACAAACAGGATATGCAGACAACACAACTTATTTAAAGTCAATTAAACAAGTCACATGACATTCTGTTACCAGTGTTACTCTATTCATTAAAACAACCTGTGCAAGCCATCAAAACAAGTAGCAGCCTACATGTAATACAAGCAAAATATTGCCACTTAGAATTGAAAAAACAAATAAAAATAAAAATACAAAAACCATGGACTACTTAAAAATAGATTATAATGCTTAGTTGTTTTCAAAGTTGTAGATATATTTAAAAATGACCTATAAAACACACTAAACATGAAGTAAGCTAAAACCTTGTATAGCCTACCTCCAAATATAATGTTAATCTATTTAATACTCAATGTGTCAGTAATCACTGAAAAATTAATGTGTCATTTGATAATTTAACATAACAGTAAATGTCCTTACTACTAAAATATGTAAAATACAAAATATTAAATCATTAAATTATCTCTTCAATGCTAATTTTTTTTAAAATACATGCGATGGAGATTTGTTCATTTAACCCTGGAGGGAAACTAGCTGCTGTTTTAATTTGCCACTGTAACTCTTCTATCTCTAATTGAATCTGCCATGGGCCTGTGAACGGGGCATCATCTACTTGTTTCAATACTGTAAACCTAAACTCATGACTGGGATGTTCGTTAATGTGGCAAGCCAGGGCATTTGTTTGTTCCTTCTTAGAAATGGCATAAGCATGCTCGTACATGCGCTGTTTTAATTTGCGCTCGGTCTTACCGATATAAAATGCACGGCAACGTGTACAAGTTGCTGCATAAACCACTGCCCTAGTGTTGCAATTATATTTACCCTTCACTTTGTAATCGATACTATTAATCGTTACAAAAGTGCCTTCCTTTATCAGTTTACATTGTTTACAGAAACCACATTTTCCCATGCTACATGTCTGTGTCCTCTGCTTAGGTCTCCCAGCTTCTAAAAGGGTTTTGAGGTTCACACCTCTCCTAAAAGTCATTGGTGGTGGGGCCTCAAACCTATCACAAATATTTTTATCACCTGCCAATAATTTCCAATTTTTACATAAAATATCCCTGATGAAATAGTGATCTGTGGAAAATGTGCATAAGAACCTCGGAGTGTGCTGATGTTTATTGTCAGGTGAATTCAACCGATGTATGCTAGAGTCCTCAGCAACTTGGATGGATACTGATTGAAAACTCAGAATGGGACGAAAATGCCCAACGGAACGTTTGTGTATGACTTCCTCCCTAATGTCATCCACCAATTTGCTAGGATTACCACTGTCTAGAAACATCCCAGAAAGTTTAGTGCATTCCATTAAGAATTCACCCTCATCAGTGACCATCCTAGCCGCCCGCACCATCTGCCATTTCACTACCGCTTTCTTTTGATGGTACGGGTGGCAGCTCGAGTAATGCAGGAAACCATTAGAATATGTCAATTTTCAATATATTCTGCTTTTAAATCTGGAATTCAAGTTGTCCTTAGATAACCAAATATCCAGAAAACTAATGTGAGTGTCATGGAAGTCGAAAGTGAATTCCAAAAAAATTAGTCAGTTTGGTCATAGTAACAATAAAATGAGGGATGTTCTCTGGGGTTCCTTTCCATAAAAAGAACATGTCGTCCTGGTATCTTGTGTACCAGGCGACATGTCTTTTAAAGGTGGGATCCTGAAACAAAAGGGTGTTCTCCCATTGAGCCATAACACAATTGGCATAGCCCCCCCCCGCAGGGTGAGCCCATCGCCACTCCTGATGTTTGTATGAAAGTACGTCCTTCAAATCGAAAAAAATTAGAGCAAAGTATCAATTCCAAAAGTGTCTCAACTAGACGTATAGTGTTGTCATTCACCTTCCTTGCTAATAAAAATTCTCTAATCCAGTCAAGTCCTATGTTGTGGGGGATGACCGTATATAGGTCTTTCACATCCACAGTTAAAAGGATGTAATCTGGGCTAAAGGGGATCTTGTTAATCCCATTCAGGAAGCACCACGAATCTTTGCAGATTTGTGTTTCCTTCTCGATAAACAGTTTTAGTAAGGTGTCAATATAGGTAGCCGCAGCACTCAGTAACAGTCGAAACATGAATCAGGAACAAAAGTGATTAAGTGTAGGGAATTTCAATTGGAGGTGGCCTACCTGGAGGAGTGTTTGGACAAGAAAATCGTTCCGAAAGGGTTAAGGCAATGGAGGTTCCCAGTAGGTTTAATCAATGGTTCCACCTTACATAACAGATTATTGGACCTATTCGATCAACAGGGTTTTGAATTTATGCGGGTGTTAGTGGGACATTACTTGGAACAAATTGAGAATTACCAGCATGATTTGGAAAGTTTGGAAGTGGACATTAAGGGCAGTATGGACTTCCCTAGGTACAAGTATGAATATACACGCATATTTTCTAGTATAGATGCCACTATGAAAAAATTATCTGCTAATAAGGAAAAGAAAATTAAAAGGGATTTGTACCAATATTCTAACCACAAAGCATATCCCTTTCCCCCTTTAGTTACTCAAACTAAGTTTACTTCTAAGGGAGCAAGTAACTTGAATAATGGCAACTATCATGAAGCAAGTAGGCCTTTATCATTTTCAGCCAATGTGCTTCCATGCTCCGAACAAGGGGTGTTCCATCAGGAAGCATTGGATGAACAGGTTTTTAACAACCAAAACCAACAGGATGATAATGACATTGGCAACCATTTGGAAGGTAATAAAAAACCAGTGCACAACAATAGAAATATGGATGATGCACAAAATATCCAGGGTTTTCAACAGGGACAGAACTTCCACCAAAGGAACTTGAGGTCCAACAAGAACCAGAGTGTTCCGATGAACAAACGGAACCAGAAGAGGAGGTAGTAGCACCTCCCTTAACATTGAATATAGTACATAGTACTGAAGCGGACTTCAAGATGTATAATTATACTTCTTTTGGTGTAGATCAAAACATTTGTGACTTTTTTTCTAAAGGACTTACTTTTGTTCCTGATTCACGTTTCGACATAGTAAAGACTATCATTGATTTAAAATTACTTGTACGTAAGCTGAATTTGAGAATTATGTTAGGGGATAGGCCTACCCTTCTTAATAATTTTAGAATTGCTAGTGTCTTTAATCCACCATTATATGACAAATTAAAAATTTTCGAGATGGCTTGTGAGTTAGACCTGAGACACTTGGCTACTCAAAATGGTAGGGGCAAAGCATTCAAATCTAATATTACTTTGCAGGAAAGGGATTTCATTAAGACTTTAAGAGATTGTAACATCAGGGTTATGAAACCCGATAAAGGAAACGGGCTTATTCTCAAGGATCATCACATATATGTTAATAAAATGTTAGGCCATTTGGAGTTAGGCCCATATCAGGAGATCAGTATTAATGAGATCAATATTGCCTATTGTAAGGTTAGAAGTATATTGGAGGATTTATTTTTGGAAAATACTATAGATACGGACTTATATGCGTATCTAACTGTTACATCACCTAGGTTGCCAGTCTTTTTTGGAGTGCCAAAAATTCACAAATCGGTGTCTGACCCTCCTTTCAGACCTATTGTTGATGGAAGGGGGTCCTTATTGAGTGCTGCGGCTACCTATATTGACACCTTACTAAAACCATTTATCGAGAAGGAAACACAAATCTGCAAAGATTCGTGGAGCTTCCTGAATGGGATTAACAAGATCCCCTTTAGCCCAGATGACGTCCTTTTAACTGTGGATGTGAAAGACCTATATACGGTCATCCCCCACAACATAGGACTTGACTGGATTAGAGAATTTTTATTAGCAAGGAAGGTGAATGACAACACTATACGTCTAGTTGAGACACTTTTGGAATTGATACTTTGCTCTAATTTTTTTCGATTTGAAGGACGTACTTTCATACAAACATCAGGAGTGGCGATGGGCTCACCCTGCGGGGGGGCCTATGCCAATTGTGTTATGGCTCAATGGGAGAACACCCTTTTGTTTCAGGATCCCACCTTTAAAAGACATGTCGCCTGGTACACAAGATACCAGGACGACATGTTCTTTTTATGGAAAGGAACCCCAGAGAACATCCCTCATTTTATTGTTACTATGACCAAACTGACTAATTTTTTGGAATTCACTTTCGACTTCCATGACACTCACATTAGTTTTCTGGATATTTGGTTATCTAAGGACAACTTGAATTCCAGATTTAAAAGCAGAATATATAGGAAATTGACATATTCTAATGGTTTCCTGCATTACTCGAGCTGCCACCCGTACCATCAAAAGAAAGCGGTAGTGAAATAGCAGATGGTGCAGGCGGCTAGGATGGTCACTGATGAGGGTGAATTCTTAATGGAATGCACTAAACTTTCTGGGATGTTTCTAGACAGGGGTTATCCTAGCAAATTGGTGGATGACATTAGGGAGGAAGTCATACACAAACGTTCCGTTGGGCATTTTCGTCCCATTCTGAGTTTTCAATCAGTATCCATCCAAGTTGCTGAGGACTCTAGCATACATCGGTTGAATTCACCTGACAATAAACATCACCACACTCCGAGGTTCTTATGCACATTTTCCACAGATCACTATTTCATCAAGGATATTTTATGTAAAAATTGGAAATTATTGGCAGGTGATAAAAATATTTGTGATAGGTTTGAGGCCCCACCACCAATGACTTTTAGGAGAGGTGTGAACCTCAAAACCCTTTTAGAAGCTGGGAGACCTAAGCAGAAGACACAGACATGTAGCATGGGAAAATGTGGTTTCTGTAAACAATGTAAACTCATAAAGGAAGGCACTTTTGTTATGATTAATAGTATTGAATACAAAGTGAAGGGTAAATATAATTGCAACACTAGGGCAGTGGTTTATGCAGCAACTTGTACACGTTGCCGTGCATTTTATATTGGTAAGACCGAGCGCAAATTAAAACAGCGCATGTACGAGCATGCTTATGCCATTTCTAAGAAGGAACAAACAAATGCCCTGGCTTGCCACATTAACGAACATCCCGGTCATGAGTTTAGGTTTACAGTATTGAAACATGTAGGTGATGCCCCGTTCACAGGCCTATGGCAGATTCAATTAGAGATAGAAGAGTTACAGTGGCAAATTAAAACAGCAGCTAGTTTCCCTCCAGGGTTAAATGAACAAATCTCCATCACATGTATTTTAAAAAAAAATAGCATTGAGGAGATAATTTAAATGATTTAATATTTTGTATTTTACATATTTTAGTAGTAAGGACATTTACTGTTATGTTAAATTATCAAATGACACATTAATTTTTCAGTGATTACTGACACATTGAGTATTAAATAGATTAACATTATATTTGTAGGTAGGCTATACAAGGTTTTAGCTTACTTCATGTTTAGTGTGTTTTATAGGTCATTTTTAAATATATCTACGACTCTGAAAACAACTAAGCATTATAATCTATTTTTAAGTAGTCCATGGCTTTTGTATTTTTATTTTTATTTGTTTTTTCAATTCTAAGTGGCAATATTTTGCTTGTATTACATGTAGGCTGCTACTTGTTTTGATGGCTTGCACAGGTTGTTTTAATGAATAGAGTAACAATGGTAACAGAATGTCATGTGACTTGTTTAATTGACTTTAAATAAGTTGTGTTGTCTGCATATCCTGTTTGTTCTTTTACATTTTCTGAAGAAGGAGGGGTATTGTCTCCTCCGAAAGCGCTAAAATAAATCAGTTTTTTACTTTATTCACTTGTTTGGTCCTTGGGCTCGACTCTTCGCACTTCGTGTTTTCGCAAGTTTGTTTAAGCTTTTGTGGTTTGTTGAGTGTGCGATAGTGATGGACCTTAGGGTTAGGGTCTGGGTTAAGGTAAGTGGATAGTTAGTGTATGTACAGTTTAGTGTAGGGTAGATGTAGGGTTTTAAGTGTATGTGTGTGGATTGCTGTCTTTTTGATGTGCTTGTGTTGTGTGTGTGTTTCTCGAAACAGCAAATATTTTCCAAGGGAAAAAAAATTGCTGTTCCGGGTGTTTGAGATTTTAAACTTTCCCTTAAAAGGGGTCGATGAATTAGCGTTCACTTTTCTAAGCGTTCAGTAATTCAATATAGACCCCTTGCAGCTATAGGTGATTTGGGACATCAGAATTACAGACAAGGTCTGCCTGCTCTTGTTCTAAGTAAAAAAATTTTATCAACACCACACACCATACTGACTGCCATCCTCAGTTAGTAACATCAGCATACAAGGTTTAGGGCCAGTGAATAAACCCCTGGCATGATGGTTAATAGAGGTAATACTACAAGCTTCAGCTCATCTTCATGATTCCACTTCCTCTTCCCACCCTGTTGTGATGCCCACAATGGGGGGGGGGTGCCTCAGAAAGAAGCCACTCTACCTTTCCTTGTCATCATGATGGCCCTAGATGGGAGGATAGTACCATGTCTGAGGATTAAGAATGAAGGAAAAAGAAGCTGAGCAGCTAATTATCTGCTGGAGGTGTGTTTAGTGATGAATATATAAATAAATATATGCTTACATAAATATAAGCTGCAAAAGGCAAAATTAAAAACACAAAGCATTATAATGATTTGCAGCTAACAACACTGGTGCACTGCTGTTGTTCTTTAAAACAAGTTAAAAAGATCTCATGTAATGATAAAGTTAAAAAGATCTCATGTAATGATAATAAAAGTGTGGAACAGTATTGTTTTGCTTTCCTCAAAGAACAATACACATTTAAGGAGCACATATCACAAAAGTTAAAAAAAGTTTGAAAACAGTACACTAACAGGCAAGCAAAGAAAGTGTAAGTAATGGGAAATGTCTGAAGACTGACTTAATTAGTTCAAATATATCAATCATGTACATCCCAGAATGTGTTTAGTTGCTTGGACTTAGTAAGAGATCTACATATTGTCAGCCTGAATGGAAGTTTGGGAGTTAACTTGCAACAAACTTGGTTTGTAAACATTGTGTTGTCAATCTGGAAAAGACTATTTGATCTAATGAGGAAAAAACCCTCTGCAATGACTGAAGAGGTAATAATGTAGGGCAATCTAATTCTCCCTTCCTTTTCCATGAAGATATTTGTAGTCTGAAGAGCCACTTTGGCTTTATATAAACACAATATTTCATCACTCATCCTTTTTCTATGTAAAGGAAAGTGTTTGTCCTGGATGATACACAGGAATTAACAAAGAGAGCCAAAAGCAGTATCAATGTCTTAGAAAAATAAGATAAGGACATGTAAAAGGTCACTAAGGTTATTGAACAGGTCACCCTTATCTTTTAGTGTTTTTTGCACAAAATAACAAAAGAAAGAGAACTGCTTTATTTGATCAGTAGATGGTAACAATTTTATTGTCACCAAAGGAAGGTATTAGTGATGCAGTAATGGACACTCTCTATATATTTATATTAATTGAAAGGTCAGGGAGAGAATGTTAACCTGATGTACTTGTCATGTTAAGGTTTTGTAGCAAGTAAAATCATCATAGCCTAAAAATTATTATGCTAAACTCTCCAAGAAGTATATTTTTTGGTGAAGTAAAGAATTTAATATATTCAAGAAACCTCCAGTATAACAGTGCTAGAAGGTGATGGGAACAAGGCAAAGACTAAGCAAACTCTGCTGTGACCATCTGTGGTAGTGTTGGTTGCAAGCCGGTTTAGACTGTGTTCACTGGTTATTGAAAATTATCTCGCTGAAATAAAGAAAATGTTTCTTTTAATCAGGACCATGATACTATCATAAATTATAAGCAATGGTCCATTCTTTCAGAAAAAATCAGTAGGTAAGTTAGTTATGATAGCATACCGTAGCTTTTATCAAGTTTAAGTGATAGCTATATCTGAGCAATAGGAACTTAATCAGGCACTGAGATCAGACTTGTTTATGACATACCCTCACTTTGTCAAGGTTATGTTATTACCATAGCAGATGATGTGATAGACCTCAGAATAGACAGAATATTATATAAAAATTAGGGTCTATATTACAAGATCGAAACTTTATTTAATCGAATAACTAAAGATTGATCTTGTAATATCGAAACCTAATAATGTTGAATGGCCGATTTAACCCAGGGAAACACTTCCCTTGGCCATTATGCAGATTATGCCATTTTCTCCAATTTGGAGCGATCTCGGAATTGATATATTTAGTTAGGGGGGGTGTGGGAGGCATTGAGATTTAAAGTTTTTTTTTTTTTTAATGCGGCCAAGGGAAGACCCATAAGTTTGACTAGTCTTATATGCAAGGACATGGAAAGAATTATTGTGCACCTGATAAACAAAGACATAGGAAATCTTCAAACACTGGACCCATCCCAGTTCAGTTTTGTCAAGGACAAGTCATGCCTACTAAGCTTGGAGGACTTCACTGAGAAGGTCACTAGAGCCAAGGACAAGGGGACAACTGTGCATACTGCCTACTTTGAACTGGTAAAAGCATTTGACAGCATACCTTACTTGGGTATTCTAGACAAACTCACAAATTTCTGCTAAATCCCTATGTTGCCCAGTCAATAGCCAAATGGCTCACAGATAGCACACATGAGTTTAGGGTGGGGGGAAATCCACCTGCCCCAACAGGCCTGTCACTAGTGGTGCCCCACAGGGCTCAGTACTGGGACCATACCTGTCAATCTCTTAGAGGAATAAATCTGGACAAAGCCATAAATATGGGGGGACAAAGGCCCCAAAATAGGGACAATTTTTAAATATTGCTTTTACAAATTTTGCAAGTTGATAAAATGACAGGTTTTGCTTTTACATGAAATTTCTGAAGGGTATAAAGTTTGAAACTCAAATGTCTTCCTTATTTTCTGTCTTCATTCTTTAATGAGTTGCAAATAATTTGCCAGAAAACCACAATTTTAAGAAAACTGGGCCAAAAATATGAGGCAAAAATCATTACATTCTGCGAAAATCTGTACAGTTGAGAGATATGACTGGGACCTCTCCTGTTTGGAATATACTTCTCTGAAGTTAAGACAAATGTAGAGGGCCTTAGGCTGACCATATTTGCTGATGACTGCAAGCCAGGTGCAGTCATTGAGTCCCACAAAGATGTAGATACCCTCCAGGAAGGTCTGACACAGACAAATAACTAGGGCCAGAACCATGGCCTGAAAAGTAATGCAAATGAATGCATAATTATACCCTTTAGGAAGATGACTACCCCTGCAAATTACAACATTGAAAAGACTCTCCTAGCAGTAGACCTAATGGCAAGGGACCTGGGAATGGATTTTGACAGTAACCTGAACTTTGATGACCATGTGTCCATGTTATTTAGAAAATCCTTCTACCATCCTTTTAACACTAATCTGTTTAGCAATCCCTGTTATTGCTTTAGCAATCCCTGTTATTGCTTTAACAATCCCTGTTATTGCTTTAGCAATCCCTGTTATTGCTTTAACAATCCCTGTTATTTCTTTAACAATCCCTGTTATTGTTTTAACAATCCCTGTTATTGCTTTAGCAATCCCTGTTATTGCTTTAGCAATCCCTGTTATTGCTTTAACAATCACTGTTATTGATATTTTATTTCCTGGAGCATTTAATTTCAGTTGTCTGACTGAAGTAGTCCTTTGTTAGTGCCCCCTTGATATAGATATTTCTTCTGGCTAAGCTACATTTCTGCAATACTGCTATTATTTCTCTGTTTATACTAATTTACATATGAATTGTATGATTTCTTATAAAATCTCTCATACTTTATTTTTAAACAATAAAGGGTCATTAGTATTCAAAAATGAGTTGCTGATTTGAACATATAATAGAAAAATGTTCAGCTGCAGAAGTATTGTCAAACAGCTGGACATTCTGTTGGGATATACTCAATAACTGTGTCACCAACATATCTTATATGGGACAGGTAAAGTATGAGAAAAGTCATTGACATTCTACAAAACTCTGGACCTCTCAGATGTCCAGAGTTTTGCAAAACGTCCCTGATTTTCCTCATATTTTGCCTTGCCCCTTGTAAAATGTTAGATTTTCAAGTAAATCGCTGACATTTTCCATCAGTTAATAATGCCAAACATTAGAGTTCCATACTTCCAGTTTTTTATAGAATGAACATTGATGCCAGAACTAGTCATTATCTCTACTTTTTATGTGACTCAGAGTTATTTTTAAAAGTTACCCATGCTTTAAACAAAGCTACAAATTGAGGTAGCTAATACACTGTCATTTGAGATCAGGGAACACACAAAGTGGTTTTCAATTTGTGCAGCTGTCTTTTCCTCCTGATCAATAAATGGTTACTTGAGGATAATGCAGCATAGCTGGATAGCTGTCTTGCAGAAAGAACATTGTTCACAGTACGAGTGTCGATGCTAAAACCTGTTGTTCTATTCACTTTTTAAGTGACTCACAGAAATATTTAAAAATTATCCCTTATTCTGGACTTTGCCACCCACATTATGTTTGACTTTGGCTAGAATTCTTGACCACGAGAGCCATGATGTAAGCAGGTAATACTTTACAAAAAAGGAAAGAGAGAGAGAGAGAGAGAGAGAGAGAGAAGGACCAAATGGTATAAAGAAGTTGCCTTATACTCTGTTACCTCTCTTGTACAGAACCAGTGAACTCTACAAACATATCCATTTTCAGTACATAGGTTCATAGGTTCAGAGGTAGGTACTAGGCTATTGGCCCTAGGGCCTATATAAGCCTAGCAATTGGCACCCTGGCTTTTGCCACCCAAGAAAATTATTTTCCTGTACCTCTGTCAAGCAGAGCGACAGAAGTGATCCCCAGGGTGAATTTCCTATTTCCCATCCAATCATCAATATTTTTCTTGAAGAGTGCTAATGAGGAGCTTTGTTTGATATAGATAGGTAGTTTGTTCCAGAGTATGGGAAGTCTCTGGGACAGAAATATATCCCTCCAGCATGTTCTGTTTATTGTGGTGACAAGGTTTAGGTCCCTAGAGTGTGTAGCTCGGAGGGATTGGGATTTCTTTAAGTGGAGCATGTCCAACAGCTCTGGGTTTGACATAGCTTTGTATGTTAGGCAGAGATCGCCTCTGAGTAAGCGATATGTGACAGAGTAAAGCTGGAGTTTTTTTAGATGGTCTGCGTAGGGCATCTGTTTGAGGCTGGTAATCCTCTTTGTGAGGTAATTCTGTGGCCTTTCCAGTTGTTGTAGATGTCTTGTGAGGTACATACCAAAAGGGGCGTTGTACTCTATAATGTGTTTAATGAGTGATGACACTGAGCTTGAGGCCATGGCTTTGACACCAACAATCTGTCTCAGTGAGGCCCTTTTGTAGGATATCATCAGAATGGAATGGGGGAAGCAGAAGGAAACTAAATGGTTTCCATACAATAGACTTATTTAAGAAAGGGATTTGTTTCATAAAAAGTGTTATTGTATAATAGCAACATTCTACTCCTTGGTATGGGTATAACAGGATTTATCCAAGGTTGCCTCTGTTTAATCATTTGAGCAATACCTTCATGATCAAAACAAGCCAACTCATGATAAATGCTATGATATCTACTCCTAGTCATAGATTATTACTAAAATGTAAGATGAAACCCTATATATTTCTCTAATGATTGCCAGTCCTTAACTGTTTTTCTTTCCATCACCAATATTCATGTATCTTCCTATACCTACTTAATGTCTTATTTCTTCACATCTTCATCAGCTGTAACTGTATTCATTTATGTTGCTTCGGTATTCTAACAAGCTTATGTGGAGTAGAGATAAAGATGTCTATTTTTTATATGATTCTTTTCTTGCAAATGATATTTTTAACAGCATATAATAAACAATGGTTGAAAGTGTATGAGAAAATATGGCGCAATATATTTTAAGATATGAAAATAAACGAGGTCACATTTCTAATGCAGGCTATGACTAGAGCTGTCTCATGATGTCGACGCTCCAAGTTTGACCTTTAGGTGTATATTTTAACTGTGTGCAAAGCTGAGCATTTCATTGCTGAACTGAAGAGAGATCCCATTATCACTTAATTAAAATGTCCTCCTGTATGATACACGAGGAGTGAAGATAATAATTTATCTAGGACTTTACTATTATGCCATATTACACAGAATTCTTGTGGAAAAATAAACTATTATCACCAGATGACCCTTTAAGTACCTGATAATAATACAGAAAGGGACTATAGAATTTAATAATCATGTCATAGATGTTGAAGAGCAGTACGGCTCTACCTGCAGTCTTTCTTACAATGAATAGTGTACATTATATCATTTATTATGGAAAAACTGCCTTCTGTCAGCTGAAGCAGTTTCAATTAAAATTATGATTGTTAATACAGCAGAATGTATACATGTCATTTTTGCAGCTTCTTCTCTCTGTATTGTTCTTAATTGTTTACTTTTCAGAAACCATTGTGTACCTTTCTAGCATTTATTATCAGTGATAGATCTGTTATCAATAGTTCATTTTGCAGTTCATGGTCACATACAACCTGATCGCTGTTTTTTGCAGTGATTTTTGCAAATACTATTAATGTAAAAGCATAAATATGGCAGTTACTGAACTGTAAACACTGATTATAAGGTCTAGCTTGAAAGGCAACTGAGAAGGTAAATCTGTATGTAAATGTTGTTTTAAAAAGTTGTTCCTATCTTTTTGCCTGAGACGTGGCTGAAACAGTGTTTAGATCAGTTCACTTACACAGATCACAAACGTAAATAAACAAATAAACAATCAAGCATTTAGAACCAGGGTTTGACATACTGACTCCACAATGAGCAGCAGAACTTATGTTTTTGTGTGCCTATGAGTAGCCCAATGCTTGTATAAAAATAATCCTGATAGTGTTTTTAGCATGTTTAAGCATTGTGTAAAATATTGTATAGAAAATGAAAGAAATGTTAAGCAAAAATCCAACAGGTTTACAGAGATTCTATTGCTTTGGCAAGAGAGCCACAATGCACATAATTAGTTTATTTATCCATTCATTTATTCACAGATGCCTATGTTATGGAGTTCAGTTTGTGGTTCTGGGTCATGGAGAAGCTAAACCTTGTCCTAGTACTCTGACAGAGAAACTAATACTGTTCAGTATACTCGCCTATCTGCAGATTCAGATACCACACACATGTGCACAAATAAACACACACACACACACACACACACACACACACACACACACACACACACACACACACACACACACACACACACACACACTATGCACGCACATACATTCTCTCTCACACACACACACACACACACACACACACACACACACACACACACACACACACACACACACAGACAAACACACTCAGATATGCAAGCCATACATACCCATGTGTAATTTGCAGGATCACAACTTCACTTGTCTTTGGAATGTGGAAGGAACCCAAAATACTGGATAGAAGTCTACATAAATATATAAAAGCATATATATATTGCACATCAGGCAATCCATCCAGGAACTAAACTGGATGATGAACAGCTAGGGCAGAAATTCTAACCACTGTACCAAAGATTCTGAATGTTTCCTATACATATAATTCCAAATGGATCAGATTCTTCAATAGAGTATCTGCTCAACCTCAGCAGTCACTTTTAATTGTTTCTTTGGTCATTTGTTTATTGCTGTTTGAGCTGTAGATACATGAAGCAGTTGAAGAACCATTTAACAAAGCTTAAAGGTAATGCTCAGCTTTCTCCCAACCCTTCTTCCAACATAAAAACACTAAGGCACAATAAAGCAAATGCAGCCAGTTTATTGCGTGATATTTTTGAAAACATCTGAAATCATCCAAATATTAACCACAAATAAGCGACTTCATAAAACAGTGTTAAATCAAATGCTGAGGTCTCAGTATATCTAACATCCCATTTTGGGGCTGTGTGTTAGACACCTTCCAAACCAAATCACATACTCACAGTGCATCCTTGCCTAAGAATGACTAAATACTCCAGCGCAGAATTGTAGACTGCTCACTCACCTCATCATTAATAGTAATCAACTGGCCTATGAAAGGAAGAGGGGAAAGAAAAGGGGAAGGCCACCCAGAAACAACCCACCAAACTATGAATAGTGCAGACTGTTCTCTCCCTATCCTGGCAATACTATGTGAACCTTCGAATAAAGAACAGATACCACACTGTTTGTGTTTTGTGTTTCCTGTAGATATATATATATATATTTATATATACATATATATATATATATATATATATATATATATATATATATGTGTGTGTGTGTGTGTGTGTGTGTGTGTGTGTGTGTGTGTGTGTGTGTGTGTGTGTGTGTGTATATATATATATATATATATATATATATATATATATATATATATATATATATGACTTTCCCTGGGCAAATCTGAGGCCCTCTCTATACAAAAATAATGGGAAGTAAAGCTGAGTGGGCAAACCTTGAATAGTCAAAGCCTTCTGCAATAAAGCCTCTAAATCTCTAGGTGACACAAGCTCCTCTGAGGATATTTAAATATTAAATGTAATCAGACACTAAAGGACATCTTGTGAAAAGTCACAATTGAACAAAGGAAAAAAATTAATGGAAAGGAAACTCTGTCCGTTGTAACTTGATGTCCCAAACCTTATTGATCCGACATGCAACTGGGAATCAAAGCTAAAACTACATCATGCATCAAAGCAGCATCTCTCCAAGCTAAAGAAATCAACAGTTTGCTAACACAAAAGTCACCCACATAAAACCAAGTTTGAACATAGCCCATAAGGTATAGTGCAATAATCATTAACCACTGAATGCATTCCCCTAAAAATGATACATAGCAACTTCTTGCCCTAGGCTACCTATAGTCACTTGATAATCTTGTTAACCTTACCCAGACCATTAATAATATGTCAGTGATCCAATTCTTTGTATGATCTGGCAACCCTGCTGATCTCTCTAACAGCTGACGGTTGACAGATGAATTGTTATAGTCCTAACTGGTTCTCAATGCGCATCTAGAAACTATGTCACAGATAACCATATGGGGAACTGGTTCTTCTCTTCCAGCAGTAAATTGATGCAAAAACATGAAAATACTAGAAGGGCACCTCATATGTTTCTTGGTAAGATCTGCCCTGGAATTGAATAACCACTGGTAAGATCTTCTTCACCAGTCGTACAAAGCTCTATCAGAGTGGTTGTGGGGGCCTGTAAATTATCTGGAGCTAACCAACAAACTCTAACTGTAAAAGAGAGACACTGTCAGGAATGATGGTGTGACTACTGTCAGGAATGAAGTTGTGACTGCAAAGGCGATGTCTGGCAGTGAATGATAAAAATGAATCCAAAGGCTGTAAAAGATTAATAATCTTAGCAGAGATTGCTCCCCTATGAATCTGGATATCTTTTTACTTTTGATTGTCTGAGTAAAATATTGCCCTTCTGTTATGTAACTGCTCTTGTCAAACTACTATAGTTAGAGAAATGAGCATGAATTCCAAGAAAGTGATGTCCTTTTTTCTTTCTGATGACCAAGAAGGTGGCCAAGGCACAGGAAACTACTGTCCACTAAAATAGGTTGCAGTTCCATATCCCTTGCAGCTGCATTAGTAAACAACTAGATGGCATCTGAGGATACCCATCCTTCTAAGTGAAAAGAAATGTTATAATCAGAAAGAAACTGATGCCATAAATGAAAATGTACTTTTACTCCCTTGCTAATTCCCACTTTATGATGCTTTGGTATTTTTCCTTTAAAAAAAATAGCCAAAGATCTCATAAAACTCCTACCCAGTGCTACAGCCCTGTAAGCAAAATTGAGAAGGCTCAAAATTTCCATAGCATCTCTTATTCCAACTTTCTTGGCCCCTAAACATACACTGGTGGCATCTCTTAATCAATATAATTTATCCTGTGGAAAAGCCAAATCCCTAAGCCAGCCTTCAATTGTCATCAAATAGGGGCACCACAACATCCTACCATAGTTCAACAAACTATTCGAAGCTCTCCTGTGCCCCCATGGAACTGTTACCAATGATTTGAAACTCATCATTGTAATGTGCTGCTACCTGCAGTGCAACCCTCTGCTGTCAATCCCAATGCAGTGTAATGCTGAACTTCTCTAAACTGATGTGTACCACTTTACAGCCCATGAGTATGGCCAATTGTTCATCAGATTGCATTCACAGCAAAGGCCAAACTGGCAAGCAGTAGAAGGCAAACTCAATATCTAATTTTGCCAACCAGAAGTTATTTATTATTTTAATGATACAAATAGTGTAATCCAAAGATGAGCACTGGACCTGAGTGTCTTGTTTGCTATTGCTGTCATTATCTGACAGTCCTTGGAGAAAAGACAAGTGGTAGATTAACCTGTATTCTCCATCTTTCTTTTTTTGTGGCAGACACAATGGAGAAATGTTAACATAGTTCAAAAGGGGATCCTTAAAGGGGTCAGGTATTCTCCTTGCAGAAAATTCCATGATGATTCATTTCTCTACTACCACTTTTCCAACCACTAAGCATACCTTACTGCAATTTCTGTCATCAGGTGATTGAATGGATTTCATAGAAAATCTTAGTATAATATTGTGAAATAATTTCTGAGTCATTTGTCGTTGGGGAACTCCTGTAGCAGGCCTGACAACACATTTGCCTTAATGGGGGTATGTGACAATCTACTTGTACTAAATGCTACAAAAAAAGTCTGCACACAGGCAACCCTGAAAGAAGTTTCCACCCCTTGCTGATTGGCTGTATGGAAAATATATCTGTATCTCGTCTCCTCCATAGTTTAGCCTGTTATAAGCTTGACCCTCTTTGTCCCAGCTTTTGACTGCTGGATGTCCCTTTTCACACTACAAGAAAATATGAGCAAAATAACAAGCTGGCCAGGCACAGCTACCAAACTGAAAGCCCAGCATGCATGCATGCTCATTTCAGCTTATCTATCCTGACTCCTAATGTTGGATTGCCATGACGTTTTTTCATGTTAAAGTATTGTAAACTGTTTTTTTTTAACTTGCTAAATTTCTGGTTGTAGCAGAGCCAAGCTGGACACCATCTCAGGAGCTGAGCTTCCCACAGTGTAAAGACATATGTAAATAATGGCAACACATGCTGTAGATGCTTCTAGATAACCACTGCCATGAAGTAAATAAAACCTACAACCAAATTAACATATTTCCTCACTATAAACTTATTGAATTGTCTTTTCCCTAAGACAGACAAACCTGAAGCAGTAATTTTGGCCCCTGGCCATTCAGAATCTAAAACACACTGAAAGCCATCAGTATTGAGCAGATCAAAAATGTTGATGTAATCACCTTGCCGGGTTGTTTAACAGAAATGGGGTTACATAACATAACCCTCGTCTTTGGCATCTCCCATTGTTGTCTGTACTGGCCCGAAGTGAGCTAGGACACTAGTTGCCAAAAAGTTCATAGGTTCATAGGTTCATAGGTTTATACTAGGCTATCTGCCCTAAGGCATTTATAAGCCTAGCCCAATTTTTTGTGGCTTACGCCACCCCTTATATGAAAAAATACTGTGCCCATTAGTTTGTTGTGCCTCTGTCCAGCAGTGACACAGATATGATTCCCGGGGTAAACCTACAATCTCCCATCCACAGGTCTAGATTTCTCTTGAACAGAGTCAGCGAGGTGCTCTGCCTCACATGGACTGGGATTTTATTCCACAGCATAGGGAGTCTCTGAGTGATAAATCTATCCCTCCAGCACATCCTATTTATATCCGTGCTAAGGTTTAAGTCGCTTGCTCTAGTGGTTTTGGTGGATTTGGATTTTTTGAGGTGGAGCATGTCCATTAATTCCGGGTTGGACATGGCCTTGTATGTCAGGCACATGTCACCTCTGAGCAGACGGTATGCGACTGAATAGAGCTGGAGTTTCTTCAATCTGGCAGCATATGACAGATTTTGGAGTCCCTTTATCCTTTTGGTGAGGAACTTTTGGGGTCTCTCCAATTGCTGCAGATGACGGGTGAGATACATCCCGAATGGAGCATTGTACTCGATCATTGGTCTGATAAGTGAAGAGTACAGGGGAACAATGACCTCACTAGATCTGGATGTGAATCCCTTCATGATCAGGTGGGCAATGTAGAAGGTCTTTCTAACCACTTTAGCAATGTGAGTGTCAAAAGAAAGGCCACTGTCAACCTGGGTCCCCAGGTCCCTGATAACCTCTTCTGTGCTTAGTGGATTGCCACCTATATGGTAGCTTGGGGTTACCTTGTTTTTCCCAAAGGGTATGACTATACATTTTTTGGCGTTTAACTTCAGGCCATGGCTCTGCCACTAGATATCTGTTTCCGTGAGTCCCTTCTGAAGGATATCCGTGTCCGATGCACTTTCCACTATGGCGCCAAGTTTGCAGTCGTCTGCAAACTTTGTCAGCCAAAGTCCTCCCATGTTGGCTTGTACTTCTGAGAAGTAGATGCCAAACAATAGGGGGCCAAGGACCGAGCCCTGTGGGACACCACTTGTGACCGGCTTGGAGTCTGACACAGCGCCAGCAACTCTAACCCTGTGGGTTCTGTCCTTAAGCCAGTTTGCAACCCATCTTGTGACATATGGGTTTACATTTAAGCTGGTAAGTTTTTCTACAATACCCGAGTGGGGTATTGTGTTGAAAGCCTTTGCAAGGTCAAGGTAGGCTGTATGGACTGCCTTTCCTCATCAATGGCCTTGGTGACTGTTTCAAGAAGTCGACCAAGTTCAAAAGGCATGATCTTCCCTTGACAAAGCCAAACTGGGTCGGGTCCAATGTCTGCAAGTCCCCTATATCTTTGTTTATGAGCTCCATTATGATCCTCTCCATAGCTTTGCAGACTAGACTTGTTAAGCTTATGGGCGGTAATTACCAGGGTCCGTGAGGCGCCGCCTTTGTGGAGTGGGACCACAGTTGCCACGCCACTCCTTGGGCACGTATCCTGTGGTAAGGCTGAGATTAAACAGCTGCCTTATGTGCGGGTTTAATTCCTCATTTAGCTCGTGTAGCACACAGCCGGGGACACCATCCGGTCCCATTGATGCTGTGTTTTTAGCTTTAGAGAGAGCAGCTTTCACCTGCGCATTTGAGATGTCCAGGAGGCTACACTCGGCTGGGATAGTTATCTCTCCTTTAGGGGAGAGGGGTGAAGTTTGCACTGAACCTGTCTGCCAGTATGTTGGCAATGTCTGTGGGTTCAGTGATTTTTGTATCATTTTGGACTAACTCTGAGCATATCTGGGAGTTTCCACCCAGGTTCCTAACATAGCTGAAAAAGGCCTTATGATTGTCCTTTGAATCCATGGCAATTTTTCTCTCAAAATTGGCCTTAGTTGATTTTATGAGTGCTCGTATTTTTTACTAATAATGATCAGGGGTGACTTCCCTTTTATGGATTTTGTTCTATCATGTAATAGCTTTCTCCTCTTATTGTAAAGTTTGTTAATGGCTGGGGTCCACCAGACTGGACGTTTGCCCTTTGTGGAAAGAGTCTTGGTTTTATTTGGGATTGCCTGATCCATGCAGTCCTGGAGGTGTTCATAGAAGGCATTTGTAAGGGCTTCCGCAGATTGGGTTGTGGTTTCCTCTGGCTCAGGGGCCTTGAAGGATACCACACCAGTCTTGAGTAGTGTGAAGTTTGCTTTAGAGAAGTTCTTCACTATGGTCTTTTTTGTTTGGGGTGGGGGCGGGATGTGGATTTCCAGTGAGATTAGTTTATGATCAGATCTCACCAATGAGGGATATACTTCCGGTGTGGAGCATTTTGTCCCCATGTTTGTGACAATGACATCTAGTATATTTTCTCCTCTCGTGGGAACAGTGACTAGCTGTTCCATGGCATTTGAATTTATGAACTCCAGGAACCGTTGGGCTAGAAAGTTAGGGCTTGAGTAATGAGAAAAAGTTGAGAAAATGACAGACTTCAATGTACACCTGCCTCTTTAATATACTCAAAAGCTTTAAGAAAGTTAACTGACATAAACAATTTAGCCCTTTTTTTCAGTTAACAAATCAAACATCCCTTCCAAACTCTCATGAGGCAAAGGATCTAAAAAAATCTTTTATTTCCCCATTGAGTGTTCTGGCAAGTTAAACTCTTCAGAATTGTCTAGATGGGCCTCCTTACTTGGTTGGGTCACTGGAAGTTGCTACATAGATAAGGACTTTGCAGTGCCCTTTTGGGAAAAAAATGTATCTTCTTTGACTGCAGCTCACTGCCTGTGGACTCTCACTCCATTCAGCAAGAACTCATCCAATTAGGCTAGCAATTTTAAAAGCCCTCTGACTATTGTTGACCTTCACCTGCAAGTTTTTTGAAACAGAGTCTCAGCTCATGAGGCTGTATTTAGCAAATGAGGCTTCCGCCCTTTGAGTAAGGACAATATTCTGAAAGAGGAAAAGAAAAGAAAGGAAATAGTAAAACTGACTATATAAAGGGCTACATCTTAATACTCACTCCTAAAGAAATGTAACAGTGAGGAGTGAGTGAAATAGTAAGGAGGACCTGCAAAAACTGATGTAAAAGAAACTGTGTAAAATAATCCTGAAAAATGTATATACTAATTTATAAAAAATGTGTGCTAGCTTTAGACTTTGTAAATCAATGGTGTGATATGCCAGAGGTAAATAGTAAAAATAATAATAATAATAATATGAGACAATAATATGAGACTGAAACTCATAACTATAGCAACTAAGCTCACCGAATGTACATTGTGAGCCACAAACAATGTAACTATATGGTATACTACATTAAGACATATTGACATAATAATAAAAAAGCACAAGTAACTTCAAGTTCTTTCTTATAAAATTGTAACTTAAGTCTGAATTAATGGGGGCAATGACATATAAGGTTGAGAATTTAATTATTAATGTAATAGCTCAACAAATTGTTTGAAACATGAAAGTGCACTAATGTACATCTTCAGTAAGAATGATATCATGAACTGCATATACTTGCCCCTTCTATGTCCCCAAAATTTTTATTTGTGTGTGTGTGTGTGTTTGTATATATATATATATATATATATATATATATATATATATATATATATATATATACATATAATATATATATTTATATATATATATATATATATATATATATAGAGAGAGAGAGAGAGAGAAAGATATATATATATATATATATATATATATATATAGATATATATATATATATATATATATATATATATATATATATGTATATATCTATATATATATATATATATATATATATATATATATATATATATATATATATATATATATATATATAGATATAGCTAGATATATATATATATATATATATATATATATATATATATATATATATAGATAGATAGATATAGATATAATAGATATAGATATATAATGCACACGGGCAGCTGCGGTGGTGCAGCGGTTAGCATTGCCGCCTCACAGCAAGAGGTTCTCTGGTTCAACTCTCGGCTGGGTTGCCTTCTGTGCAGAGACTGCATGTCCTCCCTGTGGTCGTGTGGGTTTCCTCCGGGTGATCCAGTTTCCTCTCACATCCCAAAGACATGCAGTAGGTGGGTTGGACACTGAAAATTGGCCCTAGGTGTGAGTGTACACGTGTGTGTGTGCCTCATGTGGGAGGTTGGGTGCCGGGCTGGCAACTCAACACTGTAAAACTCCACTGCCAATCATGAGAGGACAGATGATCCGCTGTGGCGAACCTAA
Source organism: Protopterus annectens (assembly GCF_019279795.1). Lineage (NCBI taxonomy): Eukaryota > Metazoa > Chordata > Ceratodontiformes > Protopteridae > Protopterus > Protopterus annectens. Next base: position 548,574,919 of record NC_056736.1, read on the forward strand.
CCAGGAAAAGCCAAAAGAAGATATATAACACACACACACACACACGCACACACACACACACACACACACACACACACACACACACACACACACACACACACAGGTAAATAAGGCTAATGGAACAACCACTGACCTTCAGCCTCAACTTTACAAGCACCTATAAGTCCCAAATATACCTCATTATGTGAAACATTTTTCATTCTGCGTCATAAGAATCCATATTCTTTGTAGTGCCCCAGTATAAGAATTTCAGAAAGTATATGTATTTTTTATTACACTACTCCATGAAGACAGATAACATAGTAAGCTATCTACTCATCAAACTGAAAGATGAGATCCCAGACCCCTTATTTGTGCAGTCTTGTGATGGTTCATTGTCCAGGAAACATTGGTAGAATTAGTGTAGTTTATGTACATGGACTGAATGACACAAGTACAAACACTCTTTGGTCTCACAGAGGGGATTTCCAGATGGAGTGGGTGTGCATCAGGGTTCAGCTTTGAGCCCACTACTGTTCATACTGGCAATGGACTACATTACAAAAAAGGTAGGAGGGAAAGATCAACAATGTTACTGTATACAGATAATGTGGCATTGCTGTCAGACCTCAGCAAAGTATAGTGAATGGAATGCAAAACTGAAGGAACACGGGATAACAATTTTAATGGCACTAAATGGGAGAAATTAGAAGAAAATAAGAAATGAGATAGAAGAGAAAATACTGGAGTAGGTTAACAGCTTCAAGTACCTGGAAGAGGTGGTTGGGGAGAAGGGAAGTCTGAACAAGGAGGTAAAAGGTGGATTAAGAGGGTTGCTGCCAACTGGCACAGAGTGTTGGGGTAGTGTAGAAGAGAAGAATGACAAAAATGATGACAAGTAAGGTGTAAAAAATAGTGGTGTGACTAGTACTGCTGTATGCATGGTATAGAAACCTGGAAAGTGAAGGCAGTGCAGTTGAGCAAGCTAGGGGGTTGTGGAGATGAAGTACCTGAAATGGGAGGCAGGATGCACAAAATGGGTCAGATCAAGAAATGGGGACATCAGAGCAGTAGCCCAAGTAGTGCTAAGTGCAGGAAAGCAGAAGACAATCTGGTAAAGGAGGTTCAGGATGGACAGCAATAAAACAAGGGGAAACAAGGTTGTCCAGCAAAGAAATGGATGTATTTTGTGAGGGCAGACTCGTGGCAAACAGGATTGACTGCAGAAGGATGTAGGATAGTGGAACTGAATCAAAAGGGAGAGAGAGAAAGTGAGAGAGAGAGATATGGCAACAGCTGACCTGATAACCTGACCCCATGTAGAACATGGAAAAAAGAGGATTGATGATAATGATGACACCCCCTCCCAGAGAGATTATCCAATACCAGCTTCCAAACAGATTTTATCCCAGAGAAATTGGGGACAGAAAAAGTATTCTGCTTGCACAAAGGTGAGGTGTCAACATGCAGTACCTGGGTAATTAAAGACCAATAAGTCTGACAGGCTATATCTGTAATGTTATGTAAATGTTCAGTTTGGAATTAATAAATAAGAATAAAGATAACCTACAAACACTTGACACAAACTAGTTCGGATTCATCAAAGACAGATCCTACCTAATAAATATGATCATCTTCTTTGAAATGGATACTGAAGCAATGGATTATGCTGAATCAGTATACATCACATATCGAAATCTCACAATCCAACCCCACACAGATATTGCAGATAAACTCTTCAAGCTAAATCTCAGTTCCCTATGTAAGTCATTTGGTAACAAACTGACTCACAAATAGAACCCAGCAAATTAGGGTTGGTGGTTGTACCTCCACTAAAAGACCTGTTATTAGTGGTGTGTCTTAGGGTTGAGTCATTGGGCCATTTCTCTTTGACATTTACTTCTCAGAGGTCAAAGCAAATGTTAAGGGATTATGACTAACCAAGTTTGCAGATGACTGCAAATTCAATGCCATCATAAGCTCCACTTTGGACACCAAGATCTTGCTTGAGGGCCTTTCTGAAACCAATAACTGATGTCAAAGCCATCAACTAAAACTAAAAGTAAAAAAAAAATGCATAATTGTATCCTTTGGCAATCATGTCTTCCCTTCTATCACATTGACAACACATCCCTGAAAGTTGATCTTATAGTCAGGAATATGGAAATATATGTCAACAACAAACTAAATTTTGATCACCACATATCGACTATTGTAAGGAAGTCCATTTTCTCTGCACAACTTATATCTAGATGTATGGGGCCCTCTTCCACCAGAATTAGCTGTCATCAGGCCAGTCACTGAATATAATGACCCATTTGATATGTTCCTGTCCAAATATTTATCACAGCTGGAGCAATTAGAACACTATGTTATGTAAAATTCAAGATCCTAAACCATAAAAACTATGCAGAACATCTCCAATTCTTGTCCCTTTACACTCTATTATTATACAGGCTACCTAGAGGTAACCTCTGATTCAACAAACCTTGTCCCATCAGACCTATTACACACTCACATATCAAGATATAGTATGAACACCCACTCACATGACCTCAAAATCTTTTGCAACACAAATAAAATGTTTTCAAAGGAATAGATGTGTATCACAGAGAATAACTTTATTGAACCATCTTCCCCTCGACATAAAGAAACACACTTCTCATAATGCTCTCAAGCATAATTTGGATGAATGGATGGGAAACCACAAATTCACACCCAGTTTATCACCCATGTTCCTCATGGATAGGTGCAACATATAAATGTACCAACATATCATTTTTCAGTCCATGTCTGTGGCCAGGAATCCTATAGGTGAGCTTTAATTGTAAGGGAATTTGCTGCAGATTGTATTAGTGTTTGTTGTGAAACTTAGTGAGGGATTAAGAATTATACCTAAGCATTTTTATTCTGCAACAAATGTAATGGTACTGCCTTTGTTATCCTTGACAATAATTTGTGTTGAGGCACGTAATACTTGAGATGTGTCAAACTGCATAATGCTGTTTTTGTAAAGCTTATAAGAAGCGTATTACCCTTTGACAATGTGCATAGTTCTAAGAACTTCTTTTGAAGGTTGGCCAGAAGGTTATCATGAGATTTAGTGATTTCAGTCAGTAGGACATCATCTGCATTCATAATGATATTCAGGGAAAGATGGTTTGTGAGAATATCCTTAATAAAAAGAGATAATAGAAGTAGACCAAAAATTGAGCCATGAAGCATGTTAGTATTTAGAATACCCTCTTTGAGAATATGTTTTGTATATATCTGGAAGCTCCTATCTGAGAGATAGCTATAGAACCACTGAACAGTAATTTCATCAAAATTACACTTGACCAGTTATTGTATAAGTATATCATGGAATTTTGCTTCAAATGCTCTTGTCATATCTATAAATATGCTGGTAGAGATTAACCTTCATTCATGTTCTGATATAAAGCATCTGTGGCAGCTAGTAAGTCTGTCATAGTACTAAATCCTGTTTTACTTGAATTTCTTTGCTAATTGCTTTATTCTGGCTATAAAATGATTGCTCTCAGTTATAAATTCACCTGAGGGTAAGAAACCCACTTGTCCTCAGCTATAAATTGACCTAAAGGTAGGAAGCCTGCTTGCTCTCAGTTATAAATTGACCTGACGGTAAGAAGACCACTTGCCTTCAGTTATAAATTGACCTGAGGGTAGGAGCCTAGCTATGCTCAACTTCACTTTACTCCTCTTTTTTACCCCAATTTCTACTCAACCCTGTTTAATATTATACTTTCCATATACACATTTCACTTGTGACTCTTTTTCCAAAGCCCTCCCTGAATCACATTACTACTTATATACATAGACTTCTGTTCCTTGTTTTCTACTTTCTTATCTCTCTTTAATTTTTAGCCCCATTTCCAACTATTTTTCTCCCTTCCTTACTGCTTTGCACTATATCCATTTATAATCATACCCTTCCTAATAGTAGCTATCTATTCCACATTGTATCCTTTTCTTTTTCCAAATAAACACTCATTTTTCTTATTTTGACTAAATCATTATACTCTAGCCTTTAATACCCCTCTATTCCTTACACTCCAGAGAAGATACTAGGACAACCTACCACTCTTCTTTTATAAACTTATACTTCCTTTAGCTCCACCTCCTGCAAACTCCCTCCAATTCCAACTACACTGCAATTGGTCTACTACACAACACCCCCCTTCCACACCTCAACCATATTACTCTAACCACACTCTCCTTTTTCTACAGTCCTATCCTACAGTATTTTCATATTTTTACTTACACTCTACCCCCTTTTAACTACTTCACTTCCAACAGCCCTAAATCTCCCTCTACTTCCATTGAAGCTATATCACTCTGCACCAATCATGCTGTTTTTCTAATACCTCTCATTTCTCTTTCTTCTTCTCCTTTCTACCCTAACTGCTCCAGCAGCACTGCTACAAAAGCATACCTCAACTATTACCTCATCATTGCCACTCATTCCCTCTACCGCACTTCTCCCAAATAACCCCCAACTCTGATCTCTATACTGATCTTTTTCTATTCCCACGCTAAAGTCCTCAGTACTAATGACTACATCCTAAAACTAGTACAAATACCCAAATTACTTAAAACTCCTAAAACAACTAGTTATTCTTTCACGGCATTAAACTTGCATGGGGACATTCACTCCAGTCCAGGTCCCATTCCTACAACACAGACAAAAAAACTAAAACTTATCACTTTTAATATCAGGAGCATGTGCAATAAACTGACACTCTTTCATGTCTGGTTAACGCACTCTAATCCAGACATCCTTGCATTTACAGAGACTTGGCTAAAACCAGAAATAAAAGATACTGAAATTCTTCCCCCTAGTTACAACATTATCACAGTAGACAGAGCACATAAAAAGGTGATGGAATAGCCTTAATAATCCCCTAACAACTTGATAGTTTCCCCATACTCAAATGCTATAGCAAAATTCTTCACAGCCGAAATTCTTCTAACATTTCTAAAACTTAACTCATCTAGGAAAATCTGCGTAGTTGTTTAATACATTCCCTCCTGGGCAAACATTCACATTCTAGACATACTCTAGCCTGGATATCTGAAATAATACTGAACAAAACCATTATCCTAGGCGATGTTAGCATCGACTGCCAGACACTAATCTTACTCCACCGAACAAACAGTATAAACTTCTCTGGCTTTACTCAGTTTATAAATACCCCTACCAAATATAGCAAAAATAAATCTAACCCCCCCCCCCCCTGGACTGGATACTAGTCTCAACTTTACATCCTCAGGCATACTGACAGACTCCTTAAGTGACCATCTGTCAGCCTATACTTTTACAGGACTATCACTCAACTCACAAAGCAATACAATTTCAAAACTGTACACAACCAACAAAAATTAAGCAAAGAGGTATTTAATGAATCTCTAAAAGCTATAGACTGGTCCACCCTAAAAAGACTCCCCCTTAATGATGCAGTTGAACATTTCAACAGCACCTTCCTAGGCATTCATAACTCCCTAGCCCTTCAATGAACAAAACAAATAAAAAATAACCATGCCCCATGGCTAACCAAATCATGTAAAATTCTAATCAATGACAGGGAAAAAGCATGCACTGCCTGACTAAAGAATAAAAATCACATAAATATTCAGTCATACAGACAACTCCACAATCAAACAAAAATGACAAATATTGCATGACAAAAAAACAATATTGTTCCTACATTCAAGACAACCACAAAAACAACCTTAACAAATTCTGATCCTCTGCAACATCACTACTCAACCCAAGAAATAAAAATAATCCCAATCCATACCCCAATATACCACCTCTTCAAACAGCTACCAAATCCAACACATATTTTATAGTCTGTATCCAACCAAAAAGTAAACGCTACTCATCCACCCCAACTCAATACTTCTACTAATACCACTTGTGATGAAAGTGGATGTTGCCACACAGCTAGCTGGAATTTTGTAAGTAATTATGTATCATTGGTTAATATCAAAATGATTTTTACAAGATGCTTGTATTGCAAATGTATTAGAACTGTATGTCATGTGTATATCAAACTGCTTGTACAGAGGTCTGTGTTGAAAACGTATTTTCAAAGTGCTGTTTGAAATGTAATGATGGTGTGTCCTACTGGAAGAGAACAGAAATCTACATAATATCCTACACAAATGCACTATATAAGCACTTACACTAGTGCATGGATTGTGCTATCCCAAACAGAACGAAGACACTATCCGGCTTCCTTTTTTTGGAGATCTGGTGGTCCTCTGCCATGAACAAACTGTACAACAGAAGAAAGAAACTGTTGCAAAAGAGAGTAAAATCCCATGAGTGGAGGAGCTCCTTGGTCAGCCTCAGTAAGAAGCTGAGATCCCTTATAAGATCCTCCAAAGCTAGCTACGAAAACAAAATCACCACTAAATCCAAGGACAACCACAAAACATTCTATAGCTATGTCAAGAATCTAGATGGCAACATCCAGATCTGCTCTGAATTACAGCACAAAGGCACAAAAATTACAGAACCAACTGATATTGCCAACATCCTGGCAGATAGGTTCAGTGCTAACTTTACTCCTCTCTCACCCCCTAAAGGGCCCATATCTATACAGGAAGAATGCAGAGTCCCTGTAATCACAACTATGCAGGTAAAAGCTGCACTCTCTAAAGCCAAAAACACAACATCCATGGGACCAGACAACATCCCAGGTTGCATTTTACATGACCTTCAGAATTAACTGGTTCCCCACTTAAGCACCATGTTCAATAATAGCTTCGCATCAGGCTTTGTGCCCACTGAATAGTGCACAACAACAGTTATCCCACACCACAAAGGGGGATCCACCACTGATCCCAGGAACTATTGACCTATTAGCCTGATGAGCCTGGTCTGCAAGGCCATGGAATGTATCATCATGGAACTCATAAACAAAGACACTGGTAACCTCCAAACTCTGGATCCCACCCACATCGGGTTTGTGAAATGCAGATCATGCCTCCTGAACCTGATCGACTTCTTTGAGGCAGTCATCAAAGCCGTGGATGAGGGTAAAGTGGTTCACACGGCCTATCGTGACCTCGCCAAGGCTTTCGACACCATCCCCCATTCTGGAATTAAAGCTAAACTCACTAAACTGGGTATAAATCCCTATGTCACAAGATGGGTTGCCAACTGGCTCACTGACAGAACCCACATTGTAAAAGTTGCAGACTCCAAATCTGACCTCAAAGCATTGACAAGTGGAGTACCACAGGGTTCTGTCCTGGGACCTCTCCTGTTTGGTATCTACTTCTCTGAAGTACAGGCTAACACAGAAGGCCTCTGGCTAACGAAGTTCACAGATGACTGCAAACTAGGAGCCATAGTCAAGTCCCCAAATGATGTGGACATCCTACAGAAGAACCTCACTGAGACAGATGCCTGGTGTCAGAGCCATGGCCTCAAGCTCAATGCCAAAAAGTGCAGTGAAATTTATCTTTGTTAAAAACTCTGTACACATGAACTATCACATAGGCAGCAATCTACTTAACACTGAATGCGTGATAAGAGACCTTGGGACCCAGGCGGACAGTAGTCTCTTTTTTGATAGTCACATTGCCACAGTAGTCAGGAAGTCCTTCGACGTGGCACACCTCATCATAAAAGGATTCTCATCCAGGAAAAAAGTGGTCATTGTTCCCCTCTACTCGTCACTCATTAGACCCATTATAGAGTACAATGCCCCTTTTGGAATGTACCTCACAAGACATCTGCAGCAGCTGGAAAGGCCACAGAAGTACCTCACAAAGAGGATTACTGACCTCACACAAATGTCCTACACTGACCACCTCAAAAAACTCCAGCTTTACTCCGTAGCATATCGCCTACTCCAAGGTGATCTCTGTCTAACATATAAAGCTATGTCAAACCCAGAGCTGTTGGACATGCTACACCTAAAGAAATCCCAATTCCTCCGAGCTACATCCTCTAGGGACCTAAACCTTGTCACCACAATAAACAGGACACACTGGAGGGATAGATTCTTGTCCCAGAGACTTCCTATACTCTGGAACAAGCTACCCATCTATGTCAAGGAAAGTTCTTCATTAGCACACTTCAAGAAAAATCTTGATGAGTGGATGGGAAATAGGAAATACACCCCAAGGATCACTTCTGTGTCTCTGCTGGACAGTGGCACAGGAAAATAACTTTCTTGGGTGGCATAAACTATAGAACCTTGCTGGCTAGCTTACGTAGGTGCTTGGGCCGAAAGCCTAGTACCTACCTATGAAGCTATGAACCTAAATTAAATTACTTTATAGACTAGGCCATAAAGTTATCATCTGACAGGTTTTCAAGGCAGCTAAAGCCACAACGTCTGTACTTAGAAGCTTTCTGTATTGTCCTTGGAGTGAACTAATTACTACTTTTGAACCATGAAGAAATGAAATTCTTTTATAACTTCCAGCATCTGCCAAAGATATGAGGAAAAGCCTTTGTCTGTATATTTTTACAGATAGATACAAAATGCAGCCAGTTTCTAGCAATGGGGGTTTTAGCCTGGGAACTAGAAGGCAGATGACCAGAAATTATGTTATTCTGCAAATTATTCCAGCATTAATATTTTAGATAACAATATGGGAAGTCTCTTAGTGAGACAGAGCATTCTGCATTCTGTCTTGAAACTGACAGCGAGCTCCACTCACCGCATCTGCCTTGCTTTAATGAAGTATGACTCTGTTAGATACAATCAGGAATATAGTAAAGCTTAATTTAAATTATTGTCTTTATTTGTGTGAGCCTGTACTGCAATGATATTTTAAATATTTCCTGTGGTTTTGATCTCTGATGTCACTGAGAATATTTATTTAGTATTGTCTTACTCTTTTATTATTTATTATTACATATATTAAACCTTTCATTGTGGCTGATCTGTGTAGAGATATTTAAGTTTTGAGAGTCCTTGCATATTTTTTTGGTGACACTGTGTGGGCCACTCCTTACAGCCTTGCTCTTGGTCAAACTGCCATTTGTATTAGTATTAATATTACACAGTAAGATTGGACACTCTTTATTAAGGTCCCTAAAGTAGCTGATAAAGAGTGACTGGTGCCAATGATAACTACTTTATAGTCAGGGCAGACAGCTAGTAAACCTGTGCCAGCCTCTCCTAGGTGTCTGTGTGTGTAAATCAAACCTCAAAGAGTGTATGTGTCAGCTGCTTGGGCAGGGACAGGAAGCAATGGTTGGACAGAGAGGGTTCTGGCAGTCTTGGCTTGGTTACTCAACTGAGTTCTCAACTCTATAGCTGTGCCAATGGGGAGTCTTATTTGGGATCTGGAGGAAGAAGAAAAAACAGACCCAGACTGACTGTGGTCTCTATGTGATCTTAAGGGAAATTACACTTGATGCAGAGAACTGCATCTCAAAATGTCATGTGTGTCATCTTCTCAGTGAATATCCTCCACTGTTGCCAGTGGTGAGGATTGAGGCTCTTTGATTACTGCTCCAGTGGAGGGTCATCATACCACCTACTCCCAATATTAACATCTACATACCACACACATTACATGCACACAACCAGCCCTTCACTCATAACCAAAAAAACAAACCAACCCCAGCTTACTTTTCAGCCCTCCCCTTTATCTGAAATAAAAAATGTACTACAAAAGCTGAAACCTTGCTCACCCTCAGCAGACAACCTTCCACCTAAAGCTTGACACAGAGGCAATAGCATTTCCTGTTAGCATCTTAATTAATAGAGTCATACCTGAATCACATATTCCTAACCTTTGAAAAAGTTCATACATTATGCCTTTACATAAGGGTGGCAACTCCACTGACGACATAAACTTTAGTCCTATGCAATCCCCCCCCTCTAAGATTCTAGAAAAATGTATGCACCTACAACTTCTCCACCATCTTACACACAACAAGCTACTTTTCCACACTCAACATGATTTTAGACCTGCACACAGTACCTCAGCAGCCTTATTATCTTTTATAGACTCTGTCAACAAAGCCTGTGACACTGGCAAACCAGTATCTGCATTATTTCTAGATTTGTCAGAATCATTTGACATGTTATCTCATTCCAAACTCCTTAAAGAACTTTCCAGCATTGGTCTATCTTCCTCCTCACTTTAGTGTTTTTCTAGCTACCTAGCTGACAGAAAGTAAGAAAGTAAAATGGCAGGGCTCTATCTCCCCATATCACCTCACCCCCACAGGTTTACATCAAGGATCCATCCTTCACCCAATACTACTTAATGTCTTCAATAACATACACACGTCCTCCTGTGAAGGTACTTTAATCCAATATGTGGATGGCTCCACTGTCAGACACATTTACTCACCTACAACACATAACACAAGAAGCTTTCTCTTCCATAGAAACATGGCTTTCCAATGCTGAACTCCTACTGAACTCACCCACCTAAAAAAAGCTCCTTTTCTTCACACACAAACTCCATAACTCCAACAAAACAAACTTCAGGAACTGTTCAGCCAACAATACTGAAATTTAATTGGTTCAACATACCAAACTACTAGGTGCCACAATTGACGAGAGTCTCTACTTTGGCATACTTATACAAAACAGTATAAAAAAAAAAACACCAAAAACTCGGCATGCTGTGCAGGAATAAATACTTCCTCACAGCAGCTACCACATTACCCTGGCCACTGTTATATAGGGACCCAATTCTTACTAACTAACATACCTCTCTAAGAAAAAACTAGAAAGCTGCTATAAACAATTGCCAAATTTGCCATTAACACATCTTCTCAAACTCATCACTGTAAAGCCCTACATTCCCTAAGATGGCTTGAATTCCCCCTCCACCTCCAATGCACACAACCTGTGATGGTATACAAAATCATCCACAGCCCACTAGCTTGTCCTGCTCTTAGCCGATTAATCAAATTGTATATCCCAAATAAACAATTCAGATCTGAAGACAAACATCTCCTCACAACTCATAAACCAAACAAAATCTGAGACCTAAGCCTTTACTCCTGCTCTGTGGCAAAACTATGGCACTACCTTCCTTTACCTATCAAAACTGCTACTAACCTACACTCCTTCAAAGCCTCTATAAAAGAATACTTCAACAAAGCTTGGATTTGCTTCTGTATGAGCCCAGGCTGAGGTACTCTTATACCTTTTTCTATCTGCAGTCACTATCCCCACTACTAACTTACCCTACCCTCCCTTCCTGTACACATACTCCCTTAAGGTTGCACATCTATTCCTACTATCCCCTTTACCATAACCTACACTTCTTCACTTGTACTATCCTACGCCTTCACCAATATAATCTGTTACCATATTTCGTGACCTCTAGAATATTAATAATCAATATGGTAATTGTCTATTATGTAAAGAATTCTGATCTTCCTATTATCAGGCTTTCTGTATAATTTATGATTGAACATTATGACTTTATTATGTCTGTTGAGCTTTTGTTATGTCAAACTAATGTGTAGTTTTTCAAATTTTGTGTTTGAATGTTGACTTTACTATGTCTAAGTTCTCATTCTGACAAATTAATATGTTATTTTCATATTTGTGCTTGAATGGTATGACTTTATATTGTCTGTCTAGTTTTATTATTCTATTAACCATATGTATCTGGAACTTTTCTCCCCGGGGCTCCACTGAAAATGGGTACCTCGTGACTCAGTTGGACTTTCCCAGTAAACTAATGCCAATTAAATAAATTAGTTGCAAAATTCATGTTACTTTTTAAAGAATAGCTCAAAACTTTATATGTGCATGTTGTAAGTACTAGATAGCTGCCTCTGTAGGCCATTTCAAGCCTAGATCATTTTTTTAAGGGTGAGAATCTGTACTTTCTGTTTGTCTGTGAGTTAAACACCTTAACCACTATGAAAAACCCCATCTTCTTTTGTCACATATCTTTTTCCCAGCTTTTCAAATATCCTTCCCATTGGACAGAGTACAGAGATAAATCTGAAGTATTCAAGTCCATTTGGTTTGGGACCATTAGGGAGTAGGATAATTATGGAATGTGTGAATGCTGTGACAAGCAAGAGATTATAGATGCAGCTTAGTGGCTTGGCTATTTTTTCAGCTGAAAGGTAGAGTGGAGTACGATGAGCCTAGCCATTGATGACTTTAGGTTGAAAAGCAAAAAAAGTATTTCTTTTCCAACAATCTGGGTGAAATATAATGTAGCAATGTTGATTCCAGTGGACACAGTTGGTTATATTATTGAAATCATAAGATGTGGTAAAAGCGAGTAAACATGGGAACTTGTGGGATCTTTTATGATAGATTGTCAAAATCATTAGTAATCCTCTCATACTTTCTGTGATGGCATTATTAATGTGTGCTGTGGAGTTACCTGAAGTGTTAGTAATATGACCTGTTTGTTTGTGTCTTTCGGCTTTTCCCGGTTAGGGGTCGCCACAGCAGAAACTCCAGTCCGCTAATGATTGGCAGTTGATTTTTACATACCGGCTTGCCAGGCCTGAAACACAACCTTCAACGAAGGTACGGTCATTCACGCATGTCTCCAAGCAGAAGATGCTCTAGCTGAGAATCGAACCGGATAGGAAGGTTTTTAATTCATTTCCAGAAAAGGCTTGGTTTAGCCATGCTTGAATCCCTTTTTTTCTTTCCTTTTCTTTTCTTTAAGAAGAAAGCTTTACCACTGTTGTTAGGCATTCCAGTTTCATTTTCTAAGTTTGAAAAAAGGTTTACTGTAATTGTTGGTCATCATTGTTGGTCAATTGCTGGAGTTTTTCTTCATTTTTTTCACATGCTGTCCCCATGTGTCATTTTAATTTTTATGCTATTTGTTGGCCAGGGACAGTGTTATTTCTGAGTAATCCATGAGTGGTTAAGAAAAGGTGTCTGGAATTGCAAATAGTAAATTATTACTTACACAAGTGTTAGAGCTGGGTCAGTACTGGAGTAAAAAGGGGATCTGTCAACTGAATCTGGAGGTGAATCATGCTGTGTGAATTTAAAGATAAGGAAAGATTTACCAGTCACTATTTTAGGAGGACTTTTTACTATTCTATATGAAAAGGTAGATATCACCTGTCAGTGGTCACTAGCTTTCTTGGAAAAGACTTCTAAATGTATACATCTATGTTATTTATTAATTAGAATGAGGTCAAGAATGGAGTTATTACCTGTTAGGGTATTAGGTGTAGAGGGTGTAGTAACTAACTGCATTAAGTTGAACTGAAGTGTTTTATGTGTTGAATTTCCAAGTAGTCCTGAGGCACTGATATTGAAACCAAACAGAATTATAGAGTTCTTTGGAATTATATTGGGAAGCATTTGAAAAAGGGGTTTATGCAGGTCAGTAGCATTTGTTGTGGGGATGGGTATTGACTATAACTATCACTAATTGAATGCAATTGCCCATTAATAGGTGTATGAGGACCCACATGGGACCCATATTATTTGAACTAATAACATTTGTAATGTCTAATATTTTGAGTGAATTGCTAAGTCTAGCAAGCAGTGTATTACCTCTTCCCAAACTTGAGTCTGGATTAGGGTGAAATAATTGTAATTATTTCAAATGAAGCTAGGGGCAAAAATCATTCTTTTACCAAGAGTCAGAGATGACAATAATATGCATCTGCTATGTATTTATTATTTAGGCTGTATGCATTTATATTTATTATTTTAGATACTTGTGACTTGCAGTTTTAGGAAGTGCTTCACAAGTTTGACTGTCTTGATAGATAGGGCCAGGATGAGTTTGTATATCTCCTAGACAGCTTGAGTTTGAATAGGAAAGGTAAACAGTTTGTACACTATGTCGTTTAGACAGTCTAGGGGGGTTTACCTATGTTCTAAAAGTTTAGTTCGCACCATTCTTGTAATATATATTAATATGTTCCTGTAGTCTTAATGTAGCAGTGGGATTCCTATTTGCATCTGGCAGTCATGTAGACTGTGAGATATGGCTACTAGACGAAAATAAATAGGAATAGAATCAGATATTTTGATGAGCTTACCATGATAAGTAATAATGGAGGGGGACAGGAAGCATGTTTATTAGGTGGCCTTATGACTCTACATAGGGGAATGGGTATTGTGCTGCAATTTCAATAACTATAGGTGCATTAGCTATAGACCTGTGTTGTCTATTGAGAATAGTATAAGGTGTAAAAGATCACAGGTGAATACGAAGCTACTTGCCCTGAAGGGTCATTTTAACTTAACTAATAACATAAGGAAAGAATCAAACTCTGTACCTTGAGTCTACGAGGTGATGATCTTAACTATTATGCCAAACCCACCCAGCCTGAGTGCTTGAAAGAGATTGTCAGGTACTTTGATTGGAGAAATAGCTAAGATTGTATGTGATATAGTAATTACTTAAGATATTTGCAGTAAAGCATTAGTATTTAAGTTGTGTAATTGGTTTCTGGAGAGAATAATGTGTACAAATGAGTCAGAGTATGTGACTGAATGTATAGGATGAAGTATATAGACTGGGTGATATGGCTCAAGGAAAAGCAAGAATGTGTGCCTTGTAAGTACAAATCTAATGATATAAGGGTATGCAGAAAGCAAAGTGAAGACAGGTTATGCAATGGAATAGGACTCCTCTCTCTGGTTGTCTGCTAGACACAACCAGAAAGAAGCAAACTCTGCTACTATGAGTCTTAACTACATGATTAGAGGTAAAGCAGAAACACTAAGTCAGAAAATTTGCAGATGGATGCATAGACAAAGAAATAGAGACCATAGATAGAAAGGCTGTGAAAGTAGAGTAAACTTTAGGAGGGAAACACAGTGAAATACAGTAGAAAGAAGTAATGGGGTGTCAGGTAGTGCTATTGGATTAAAAGGAGAAAGTATCCAGAAATGAAGCACAATTTTGCATTTTAGAAAGCTGTCTAGCTAGTCAATTGCTTTAAGCCAACATTATAAAAAAAAATGCTGAATTCCTGCCATCCCATAAACCTCACTCCTGCTCCTCCTCCTGAATATTATTTTGCATGTACTATTACCACAATTTCCACTTAATTCTATGTAATTTGATTATTCCCTTTTTCTAAAAATCCCTCTTGCAGTTCTTTTATCTTTTTTTTTAATACTCAATACCTCAAATACAGCTGATGTAGACTTTGTTTTCCATTTTCTAGTAATTACTTTTTTGGCAGCCAACAGAATTAATAAGGCCTAACTATTGTTAGGCAATTCAGATCCTGTATCCCAGCTCAAAAGAATAATTTCCTTACAGTCATTTGCTCATCCAGTATTTCTGAGTATTCTGCATGAACTTTTTAATGTCTGCCAACTCCTTACAGTCCCAAAATACATGTTCCCAGTTATCTATTTCTTCTCCATCACACTTCCAACATTTGTTGTCCACCTGAGAAAAAAATTCTTTGATGTCTGCTTGGTGTATAAAGGTACTTATACAAACATTTCCAAGTAAAGATCCTAACATTTCTGGACTTGGCTGCATACTTGAGAGCTATACATATATCTTACCATTGTTTCTTGTAAATTGTTTTCTAGTCTCTTTTCCCAACCTTTTTTAAACTCCTCTGATTGATTCTTTTTTTTTTAAAAACAGTTTTATTGATTTTGATTATAATGAAAACAATCACACAGACATATATAAGATAATTTATAATATAGATTTACAAATTAATAACGTATTTATAGCATTTAAATATGAATATACAAATAAAGCAAACAAACTAAAGTATGTACATAGACATCCAGTATTTACACATTAACATACACTATAACTTTCCTTTTGTAACTTGTTCTCATGAATGACAAGGAAAGTCAATTACCTTTATGCAAAATGATCATTTTTCCAACATATTTTGTAAGTTAACCCACAAATGATGTTCATATGTCTTTCCAGATGTTCTACAGGTTATGATTCTTATCTGTAAATGACTAACTTATTTTAATAAATTAGTAAACTCAGAGAATGTAGGAGGATGTTTTGAAATCTAATTTTTTGTTATGATCTTTCTAGCCACTGCCAATATAGTCCACAGTAATGAGTATTTGGTTTTCCTAACACAATGTGGAACAGGTGTATTAAATATGATTAATGATTTATTCAATATGAAGTTGTCTAAAAAAAGTACTTGTAAAATGTCATTTACTTTATTCCAAAAGATATTTAAGACTGGACAGTCAAAAAACATATGGGCCCAGTTAATATCTACATTAGAGTTGCATCTATTACAGATGTTCTGTTTTTTATTAATTTTGTCCATTATTTGTGGTGTATAAAAGGATCTATTCATGAATCTGTATGTGTAAATCTTCCATTTCAGAGAAAATGATGTTTTCCCAGCTGATTGTAGCATATTAACCTTATCTTACTCACTTGTGGAATTATGAGTAACAAAAATATAATAACTCCAGTAGTTATGTGTGCAAGAACATGTGGCTTCTCTTAAAAGTCTATAAATAAAGGAGAGGCCACCTGAATCTGTATGCTGGTGTAATAATGTTGATTGAAGAAATTGTAGTAATATCTTGGTGTCATGTTTGCTATTGGTGAAGCTAGTTTCAGCTTATTATCACAATATAGTATAAGTGTTTGTATATCTAACCATGAGGAATTATTAAGTGTATATTCCTGTATAATATGATCCATTGAACTAGTCTTGTATTCATAAGTTAGCTGGAGCCAGTATTTGAGTTCATTGTTTTTCAGTTGAGAAATTTTGTTAATATCTGAAGTAACACAAGTCTCTTGTGTATATGCTATAGGAAATAAAAAAGTAGTCTTTATATTTAACATGTTTATATATAAAGATTCTAAAGTTAATTGTAATATGTATGTAACTGGCAGTATGATTAGGATTAGTATGTGTGGTAAAATATTCTTTTAAGATCAATATAAAAGGTGTGTTTATGAATTCTAGTTCATATGTTGTTGGTCTCGTTATACGTTCCATGGTTGATACTTCCCATACACATTTCCAATTTAGCTAAATAGGTTATATCTAAGAGCTGAGAAACTGATCTGATTATAGCGGAAATCAAATAGAGATTTAGATCTGGGAAAGCTATTCCATCATTCTTCCAGCTGTTAGTATGTTGATTAATAGTAATTCTAGATTTTTATGACCAAAATAATCTTAGTATTAAAGTGTTTAGTTTATTTATAAACCTTTTTGAGGGTAGAATTTGAATGGATTGTATTATGTATAAGATTTTAGGTAGAATTATCATTTTTATAATGGTTAGTCTTTCTTCAGTAGTAAATATTATTTTATTCCATTTTGAAAATAATTCTTGCATATTTTGTAAACATTTGTTATAGTTTAATTGAATTATTGATTTAATGTCTTTGGCAAGAATGATTCCAAGATATGTGATCTGATCTACATTAGCAATGTGACATGTATTATTTCCTATCATCCTTTTTTTATTTTTTATTATTAGGATATATGAGTAGAATTGTTGTTTTATTGTCATTGAATGATAGACTGGACATCATTTGAAATGTTTTACTTGATTCATATTATGATATGAATAAGGAGTCATTTCCCTTTGTGATGATAAGAACATCATCCGCAAACAGCTGGATTTGTGCTATATTGTCTTTATTCATTTCCAAACCCTCTATTTCTTTATTGTTTCTTATTTCATTTGCCCAGGGTTCCATGATCAAAGTAAATAGTAGTGGAAAGAGAGGACATCCTTGTTTGGTGCTTTTTGTAATAGATATTTTATTGGAAATATATGACCCTATTTTGATATACGCATAGGTTTCTTCATATAAATGTTTTAGAAGATTAATAAAATTATGTGAAAAATGTAAGCATTCCAAAAGAGTAAATAGATAGATCCAGTTAATAGAACCAAAGACCACATTAATATCAAGACTAATTAATGATAAGTTCCTTTTCTTCCTTTGTGAGAAGTCCATAATAGCTAGGGTTCATTTTATATTATCAAAAGTACTTCTGTTAGTTATAAATCCTGTCTGAGCTTTGTCTATTAAGTGGAGTAAGAATTTCTTCAATCTTTCTGAGAATATATTCATAAACATCTTATAATCGATATTCAGTAAAGATATTGGTCTGTATGAGGAACATAATTTTGGGTCTTTATTTGGTTTTAAAATAGGGATATAAATGTATATTTCCAGGATGGGGGTGTCAGGATGGGGGTGTAATATTATCATTTTAGGCCGAACTATGTACTTTGTGTAGTAAGGAAATAGCCATTTTGGGAATTATCTTATATATCTCATGAATAATTCCATTGTTACCTGGAGTTTTGTTTAGTTTAAGCTTATTTACTTGACTTTGTATATCTGATAAAGTAATTTGTTTATCAATAACTTGTATTTATTGTCTGTTTACTTTATTATATATATATTCTTGTTAATATAATCTCTTTTGTTTTCTTGTGTTTGAATTTGTTGTGTGGATTGATTAATTTCATGAAAGTGACATATAAACTCTTCTAATATATCTTGTATACTATGTACTTCTCTTTTCTTTTGTTGCAGAATGTATTCCTTTAATATAATTATATTTATTTATTATTTTGGACTTATTCTTAAGGTTTGATAGATGTTTAGTTTTTACGGAATAAGCAAGAAACCTATATTTTTCTAGTGTTATCTTTGTTTTATGATGCAGGAGAGATCTATAATCCTCATATAGTTTGTATATCTCATCTTTTATATTCTTTGAAGACAGGTTGTCTTTATTATTTGTGTATAGTGAGTCCAGTTTATCCTGTATTATTCTTATATCTGTAGCCCATATTTTCATTTATTATGAAACCATTTGCTTATTTGTCCATATAAATATGCCTTTAGGGCATCCCAAATAAATATATCATGTGTGTCTGATGCTGAGTTTATAGTAATGAAGTCTTGTGTCTCTTCTGCTATGAATAATTGAAAATCCTTAAGTTGTGTGAAATACGCTGGAATCCTTTTAATTTGGACACTATTGGTGTTATTAATATTACATTCAAATATGATAGTATTATGGTCCAAGATTGGGCAGGATATAATTTTGCTATTGGTCAGGTTATTCATTATCTGTGTGGAAAGAAATATTCTATCAGCTCTAGAATATGCTTTGTATCTATTAGAATAGAACATGTATTGTAATGAGTTATGATCCACAAAATGATATATGTCTTTGAGTAGGTATAAGTCTATGAAATTTATAAGTTGTTCAGCTTGTGCTGTAATTTTTCTTTTTCCTGAAGTGGTTGTATCTTTAGGGTCTAAGATACAGTTGTAGTCACCTGGCATAATGATATGTCCCTCAGATAGTGAAACTGTTTGATTCAATATGTGTCTAATAGTATTAGTACCAATACAAGGCAACCAATAGTTGTGTATTAATGTATATAGTTTCTTACCCATGTCAGTTATAGCCATGCAAAGCAAACCTTTATTGTCTTGGTATGTTTTGATTATTTTGGCTAATGCTAATGTTTTGTTCCACAATATTGCTACACCTCTTTTTTTTTTCTTACACTCTGAGCTTACTATATTTGTGTATTTATTTGTATCTAGAAATTTAATAGTATCTTTTGTTAAATGAGTTTCTTGTAAAAATACTATATTAGGTTTATGAAAAGCTCGATATTTAAATAAATTACTTCTTTTATACGGATTGTTCAAACCATTTATGTTGTGACATATCTTTCAACATGTACCTGAAAGATGTGTTAGTAACATATCAATATCATATGTATAATGTGGAAATTTCCACAAAAAATGAATTTGTTCCTAGTAAAAATATTATATCTCATGTCTTCAGGAAAAAAAATGTATTCCTTGAGCTTTATTCTCTAAGCTACTCTGGATGCCAAGAAACTCTTTTAAAAAAAAAATATTACATACACTAGATAAAAACAAACACCCCATCGCTCCCCGCCTGGAGTTATAACCTCCTAATCCCAATGACATCTGTCACTGAGATTAATCCCTAAACTGTAACAACAGAGTACAGACTCCACTAATAACATACTTTATATACTTTAAGTTAGAAACATTAAGATATCCAAATTCTAATGAAATCATTAATTGTCCTAATATAATGTTATCTGGAAGGTTTATATGTAAATAGATATCATATCTAATAAGAAACCTATGTAACCTAATAGAGTCAAAATATGATTTGCATTCCAAAATAAGGCAAGTGTCTAACATATTATTTAAAAGGACTAAGTAATTTATCCCACTGCCTTACTATTAACATAGATAACAGAGGTTGTGTGTATAAACATTATTTCTATTAGTTTATCAGATATAATACATTATCCAGGACACAATGTTATTGTTCAAACCATGATTAGTTTAAATGTAATTCTATTTTGTATTAACATGTTTGTAACTCTCGTTATATCTCTTTCCTTTATCTAACTTATATACATGAACATGAGAGGGAAGAGAGAGAGAGAAGAGAGGAAAAATAAAAGTAAAACAAGGCTAACATATAGTTAGGATCCCTTATAAATAGTTATATTTAAAATGACTATTTAGAAGATGTAAGTGTAATTATAAATAGTATGTCATTTAAATAAACATTGTATCTTCCCCAAATGGGAAGTAGTCACAGACACATGTATATACAACCACTTTCACTAATGGCAGAATACGATATCCATTTGCAAAGTTCTTTTTAGTATACCACTTTTGTTATTCAATTCTTTGCTATACAAACCAACATTCTGAAATGATATGTATAACCTTACTTATGATACTGAAATATAAAGATTGTTAAGATAATAACTTTGAGTATGGTAACCGTAATCATAGTATGCAGTGATACTTTAAAGAAAGATGAGGGAGAGAAAAAAAAAAAAAAAAAAAAATATATATATATATATATATATATATATATATGTATATATATATATATATATATATGTTGTTGTTTGTCTTTCGGCTTTTCCAGGTAAGGGGGTAAGGGGTCACCACAGCGGAACTCCGGTCCGCTAATGATTGGAAGTAGATTTTTACAAAACATCAAGGTGCCAGCTCGACACCCAACCTTCAATGAAGGCACGCCCATTTACGCACGCATGTCATTCAAACACTATCCAACCATGGGGCGGGCATGCAGACTCCACACAGAAGGCACTCTCAAGCCCAGCCAAGAATCAAATGGGAGAACCTCTTGCTGTGAGGTAACAATGCTACTGCTGTACCACCGCAGCATCTATATAAGTCTAGCTATAGACTTTGTTTTATATGAATATCTCAGGAGGAAAATAATATTGTCTGCAAATCAAGCCAACTTTTCTTGATTACAATACCAACTATATCCTTTTATTTCTGAGTCCCTTATTTTCTTTCCCAACGGCTCTAAATATAAAGCAAATAACAAAGGGGAAAGGGGACACTCCTGCCCTGTTCCTCTTTTCAAACACTTCTTATCTGAGAGGAGCCCTCCCACTTTAATTCTTGCCTCTGTTCCTTCATATATTCTTTTTATTTACCTTCTTATTATCAGAGAATTCAAATGTTTCTAATAACCTACTCATAAAATCTCCATTTATGTTGTCAAGTGCTTTCAAGACCCATCAACAATAGAGGTATTTTCTTATATTCTGCTTCCCTCTGGATCATCATTTTTCTATTAATGTAGTCAAATGTTTGCTTCCCTTCTACAAAATTGTATCATCCATATCTAGCAATTTTGGCAACACCTTTGCCATTGCTTTACGACTATAGGTATAAACACTTTATAATCATGGTTTGAGTTTAAAATGGGTCTCTTTGAAGTTGAATCTGAATAGGCTTGGCCATCTTGAGGTGACAAATCAACCATAGCTTTCTTCCATGATGTTGGTGCTTCCCCTCCTTTTAAAATGCTGTTAAACATAATCTTCCAGATCTTCCTGATCGTTATCGTTTTCTTTCCTCCTGCTCTCCAGACATCCACAGGAATGTTCATGGAGATTTTTCTGAAGATTGATTATACATCGCTGTTTTTATCTCATCACCTTCTATCTTATTTGTTCATTGTTGAGCCTCGTTTAACTCTAACTTTGGCATAACATTTCTCTCCTTTATGCAATTTTCATAAAATTTCTGGAATATCTATAAAACTTCTATAAGATCTCTGGTTATTTTTCTTTCTTTTCTGACCCAGATAAATTAAGTAGAATAAATGCCTTTGTGCAGTCATCTTTATCAGAAAATGCAGCCTGTATGAAATGTCATACTCTTGCTCACTCTCCAGTTCTCAGCAATATTACTGTCCACAAATGCATGTTTTTTTTAAATCCATCTGCCATGCCCACAAAGTATACACAAACACATTGAAAATATGTCCCTTGTAAATATGTAAGAACAAACAGTTCTGTGAGCTTGTAATAACATTCAAATGTACAATACATTTTTTTGAAATACTGTACTTTGTGAAATATGCACTTTAATGGCTGTACTCTGTGAAATAGCTTTACTGTAACACAGCCCAAACATCACTTCTGATAACTCAAACATCTTTGCTTAATATGAAATACATATGCTTTGTGAAAATAAGGTATTTTCCCCTTATTTTTATTAGTTCTATATACTTCAGACATTATTTCAAACATTTTCCATAGTAATTCAAATATTTTAATCAATATAATACATATTGGTTTATGCAAATATTATTTAGAATGTTCTGTATGCCTAGTTTCATATTATGTGAAAAGAAATAGTGCTGAGCAAGTTTTAATACCAGAAATTCATTTCTGACCTGTTTTGTGAAGTTTGCACATTTAGGAATGATCCACTCCTGTATATTCCACCAGCATCTAAACAAGTGCCTTAAATCAATTTAGCCAAGCAATTTCTGACTCCATTCCCTTTTGGTATGCCTCTTCTAACTCCATGTGCTTTTAGACATGACACTTACATATACATGTACATATACAAATACATATAATGAGAAGGCTTGGGATTTCGTTCAGATGCTTTAATACATACAAACACATTAGGATGGATAGCAGCATCATTAAATGTGAATGAACTAATTAACAAACAGAGCTTATATACATACATGCTTACATCTCAACAGCTAACTACAAAATGGCAATCGGGCTTGCATGTGTTCTGTATTTATGCACTTGTGCAAGCCCTTGAAGAGCTTCTTAAAGGTATATACAATCATACTGATCTACAATTTGCTATTATTAAGTAATTAATAATGCTTCTTAAAAGTCTCTTATATACCTTTTATATCAGTAACTTTCTTAAGGTTATTATTGACTTTATATGTAATCTCTTTAATATGAAGTATTTCATTTAACCTTTTTTGAACTAATGGCTAATGTATGTATGTTTTTTGGGTTAATAGAGTATCATTGTAATTTAATTTTTTCCATGTTTATTGAAATTTTATGATTTAGTATTTCTGTGTATTTCTCATTTAAGGCTTTTAATTCAAAATTTCTAGTCTTATCATTTAGTTTTAGTATTGCCTTTAATTTATCACTGTTTGACTGTAAAACAATTAACTCTTTATCCCACTATTTTCTTTTGTAATGATGCCAACTTTTATTTCTGCCATATAAGTATGCTTTTACTGTATCCAACAAAATAAAATCAGTAACTTCACCATTTATATTAAACTCCACAAATAAATGTTATTCCTTTACAAACCATTCCTTAAATTCTTTAATTTTTGTAATCTAAGATGGAATTCTTTGCCTAGACCAAATCATTATTTTTTGTATTTAAATTAAAAGTGATAGCATTATGATCAGTCAAATAACATGAAATTATTAATATTACATCTATTTTGGAATATTTACCACTAGAAGTAAAACCTTTGCCTATATTTTTGAGTTATAAATCTAAATAAGTAATATGTGCAATTAAGGGAATTTGACAATTTAAAAATGTATATATCTTTTAAATTCATTGTATTTATGAAATATGTATTTATGAAATAATTTAATTGTTTGGCTGTGGCAGATATTCCAGGTTTTCTAACTTTGGTAGTGTCTTGTATTATGATAAAATGCAATTAAAATCACCAGCCAATATAATTTCACATTTAGAATATAAATTTATAATATCTAAATCCTTCTTTGTCAGTTTAGAACCTATTCCAGGTATCCAATAAACATTCACAAATGTATAATATTTGTTATTAATTTCAACTACTACCAATCCCATCATACCATTTTTATCAGAGTAAGTATTAACTACTCTAGGCATAATCAATGATTTCTTCCAGAATATAAGTGTGCATCTACTTTTTGAATTATAATGCGAGTCTATGAGTATGGAGTAATCTTTGAATAACAACCTATCTAAATATTCTTCCGAAAATGTGTTTCTTGTAAGAAAACAATATGGACTTTATTCATTTTTAACTATTTAATTGAGCCACCGCTCTTCTCAGAATTATTAAGACTATTAATATTCAAATAAATACATTTATAAACTGACATCTTAAAAATAAAACAGTTTTAAGAAAGTTGAATTATAGTTTCGAATCAGGAATGTATATGTAATTTTAACATCTTCTGCTATAGACAAAATCATTAACCCAAATTACTAACAAACTAACTATAAAAATATTTACATCTCCTAACATGGAGTAAAAATATTCCTGGTTTGATGAAATAATTATACAAACCACTTTCTAACATTACACTAATTCTAAATCCACTCTATTTCTACTACCTCTGCAACTAACCTATTAATCAATATAAGATGAAATAAAAGATTTATCCTAATAGCAATCTCTTATTCAAATAGTAGTGTTCATAATTGTACACTGGGCATGCAATATTTATTAATGTTCTAAGTTAAAATATATCCCTGAATTATTGTACATGTATATATAGGGTTACCTATATTACTTAATGTAATAGCATGTCAGATTCAAACATCTCTGAGCCTGGGTCCTTACCATTCAAAGTAACACCCATACATGTTATAACATTTTCATTAAATCATAAGAATTCATCTTGGGTTTACACGTCGCCTCATTCTAGATATATAACTAATTATTTTAATAATATTTTTAATGATATTTATTGATATGCATCATCACAAAAACACACACAGACATAAGTCAAGTTGACATAAACATTCATCTATCAGATGTAACCTGTACAGATATTAAAAAGTTTATTTTGCCGCCTGTGTCTTAACTACTCATATATCTTTCAACTAAAAACATCTCTATTACCATATCCTGTTAATTACTCTATCTGCACAATTACAACAACCACTTGCAACTCCATATGTACTCTAATTGAAATAACAATAACTGAATAAAAAAGCTGGTCTGTCCAACACAATAAGACAAATACAGCCCCGAAGAGGCTGAAACAATCCCAGTTGAGATAATCACGCACTGGCACACTTGACGTTGAAACGTAAAATTCCTTCTTTAATACAAACTGTTAAAACTGAACAACTTCACCAAACAGGTTAAGCGCTTTCATCTACACCCGTAGATTTCTTCAGAACCATTTGAAAGAGCTTAATTACATATTTTATAGTCTCCTTTATCCAATGAAAACATCACATTAATTAATTAAAAGACAATTGTTAACTAACCATAAAAAACAACTACTTAAAGTGCACAGTGCTGAATTCCCTCATTACTATTACTTTCCTCTTGTAACTTATTTCCAAGATATATATACAATAGTGTTAACTTAAATGTGAATATATTCATATTTAAATACTATGTATTAAATTACATTGAGATATATTCTAAAAATAACTATTAAAAACTGCACAAAAGCTAAAAACTGTTTAAAAACTTCAAAATTAATACTACTTTGATATCACATTTTTATATTGTCATATACACCATAAAGAGAAATATATCATGGACAGTGATTTATTTTTTGTCCAACATAGGTTTTATGGATATCGTATCATTGAGCCCTGGGCTTTCTGATGCATTCAATTTTATTTGCCAACGTGTCTCCTTTTCCATTAAAGCCCAGGGCTCAATGATACGATATCCATAAAACCTATGTTGGATAAAAAATAAATCACTGTCCATGATATATTTCTATTTATGGTGTATATGACAATATAAAAATGTGATATCAAAGTAGTATTAATTTTGAAGTTTGTAAACAGTTTTTAGCTTTTGTGCAGTTTTTAATTAGTTATTTTTAGAATATATCTCAATGTAATTTAATACATAGTATTTAAATATGAATATATTCATTTAAGTTAACACTATTGTATATATATCTTGGAAATAAGTTACAAGAGGAAAGTAATAGTAATGAGGGAATTCAGCACTGTGCACTTTAAGTAGTTGTTCTTTATGGTTAGTTAGCAATTGTCTTTTAATTAATTAATGTGATGTTCTCATTGGATAAAGGAGACTATAAAATATGTAATTAAGCTCTTTCAAATGGTTCTGAAGAAATCTACGGGTGTAGATGAAAGCGCTTAACCTGTTTGGTGAAGTTGCTCAGTTTTAACAGTTTGTATTAAAGAAGGAATTTTACGTTTCAACATCAAGTGTGCCAGTGCGTGATTATCTCAACTGGGATTGTTTCAGCCTCTTCGGGGCTGTATTTGAAATAACAATAGTCTAAATCTAATTGAAATAACATCACTCAAAATCATGTGTTCCGTTGTACCTGTAAGACATCTGGCAACCATCTCCAAATTACTACCTTCCTAGTGTTTAATACAAAATTGTAGGAGATAATATCTATTCATGCACTATAGCCAACCTAAACAAGCTTCTAATATAATTTAAATAGCATATCTGTAAGAGTAACAGCTATCCTAACAAGTCTACAGGTGTCAGTTCCAATGTTTTGAACAATCAAGTATATAACTAGTTCAGATATACAAGTCCTCATTTTCCTTTATAAAAAAAATGCTTCACCCATTGCAAGTTCCAGAAATGACCCCAGACAATTATAGCATTTCAGTATTATTCTCTTCATGCTATAAAAAAGTTTCATGTCACTGACACAATTGTCTAATTAAGACATATCAATGACATCTTTTACACTCCATAGAACCTGCATGTCACCTAAAAAAAATCTTATTCGATGATAGTAATCACATAACTAGTTCCTTTGATATATTCCAAATGTAGGCAGGATACTCTAAGAAAGACTCAATGAGTGTTTATGCTCATTCTACCATAA
Organism: Protopterus annectens; assembly: GCF_019279795.1. Taxonomy (NCBI): domain Eukaryota; kingdom Metazoa; phylum Chordata; order Ceratodontiformes; family Protopteridae; genus Protopterus; species Protopterus annectens. The sequence continues at coordinate 548,601,999 of NC_056736.1, forward strand.
ATGTGTTATCTTTCAAAGAGCCCCTATCTAGTATAACAGTAAACTATTCAGTCTTTATTGTTCTTTAAGGAAAGCTATGTAAGGTATTTAAATGAAGATGTTAATCGTTTTCTATCTTAGTTTCCATAACTCTTCAGAATAATACATTTCCAAAAAAAAAAAAAAGAGTGCACCACTACTTCAATAACAATAGATTTTATATATACTTCTTACTATAAATGTGTTTTTTTTTTATTTTACCCATAAGTATTCTACACCACAACAGACATATAGTAGGTATTCATACAACTAAGCCTATCTATAAAGAGGTCCAGATTTTAATTTAGGTCTTAAAGGGACATGTTCATTTAATCAGATTTGACAAAGATTCTACTTCTTCACTAAGTGGTCATCAACAAACCGACTGTAAAACAGGACATGCTGTTTTAGGAGCAATTCAACTTGATTTTCATTTTCAGTCAACCTTCCATCTATATAATTTACTGTTTCCTCTATAGATGTGATTTGCTCTGAATGTTTCTTTATAATTCATTAAGTAAATCCAGTTGTTTCTTACTATCTTATTTCATATTATCTATTTTACTCTCCAACTTGTCCATTTTGAGTGAAAGGTCTTGAATACTTGTAATAATAGATTGCAGTTCTTTCTTCATTGCACTTTCCTGATGAGAAATTTTTGAGTGACTCATGTCTGGAACTGACAGAAGAACTTCTGATAGGACTAAAACTTAGAAAAGTCTTGAAGACTTGTTTTTTTCTTCTTAATTTCAACACATTTCTATTTTTTGATGAAAATAAATATATTCTAGACAAAAAATAAATAAATAAATGAACATTCCTGTCAGAAAAACTGAAAAGAGGCAGAGTTAATTTTTGTGCTGCTAGCTGCTTGTCATCTTGGCCACTCCACCCTTCTTTTACTTCTTAGCTAAATCTTTTTCTCTTTTATTTCAGCCATGTTTTTAAATTCCATTTTCATTTTATCTTCCCTAATAATTCTCTAATAATTTCCACTACCCATTTTTTAAATTCCTCTCTTTTTAACTGGTATGTAGGAAATGCCAGTGTCTTATTTTTACTTCATTACCTTACATTTTTATCTTAGTATTTTATTGATGCATATTAATCAACAGTTATTGGATATGTATTGAGGCCTTCAGTTAAATGCAGTTGCTCCTGTTAAATATCTAGTCTAGCTCAGTTATTGTACCTTGGGAAATAATATGCAAAATCTGTCTAAGATCCTACTACTGAACTCAAATCTTCCATACCAAATATTTGAATACATTTCTTCAGAAATCTATCCTCTTTTGTTATATTGCCCCTTTTAAGTCCCCCTCATTCATCCTCACTATTGCTAATTAAATTCCAGTCCCTACCTATAAATAATATTCCCTGCTGAAAACTGATCATTTCAGCCAACATTTTCTTATGCTCAGTAATAGCAGTTTCCAGTAGAATATAAATATATGTGATTATAATCTTCTTCCCTTGCCAGTAGCCCTAACTACCACAAATTTACTATTTTTGTCTTTTTAGTCACTTATCACTATTGTAGCCCCCCAGAAATTAATATAACTACTCCCCTTTTCTTTTGCCCCAGATATTTTGCTGAATATCCATTCTGATATCTTCTCTTTGTCAAATTCACATGCATGTTTCATTCTAAATGTATCTACTGTAGCATTGCTGTTTTCACTCTGCCTTCTTATTATAATTCCATACTTTTTCCTTGTTATCCACACCGGTAAAGCCACTCACATTCCAGGATAATATGGATAGCATAGCCACCATGATAAAAAGCTATAGTTCCCACCTATTACACATAACTGTTTTCTTTGAATGTGTATTTCTGGCATTTCATTACGTGTGTACTAATATTTGGCAGGATGATATTTTGTACATTTGTTTCTTCGCATCTCCATTTGAACCTATATCACATTTTTAATGAAAACTCTAAAACCAAAAACTAAATGCAACACATAGCCCTCCTGCTTTAACTTGGAAGGAGTACATAAAACTATATACATCTTCAAAGCATGAAGTTTAACTCTCCAAAAGAGAGCAATTGCCACAAATTGACAGCTGCACCTACAGGATTTGTCTAACATAAAATTAAGGTTACACATGCCAAAACCCATGCTACAGCCTGTGATTCCACTTACACTGATTTCTGTCTGTCTGTTATTTCCATATGTCTCTTCCATGATCATATATGAAAAACAGGTTATATACTTTCAGAAAGCATTAACTTTCAGCCCTAAGAAAAAGTGAACTGTCTATCTTAGCATTTGCTTGCAGGATCTGAAAAAGACACATGCTGAAAGTGCTTATCCTGTTTTTTTGTTTTGTTATTAAAGTTCTTAATTGTTTTTATGTCTATGGTGTACCTCATCTTTAAATAAAACTAAACTGTACAATGTACACTGTTTTATTAATTGCATTTAAGTATTAAGATTGTTAGGGAGGTTGTTGCATCTTCTTCACTTCCCATAATTCCAAACTTAATTTTTTCATTGAACTGCTTGCTATTGGAAATCATTATATTTCCCTCAATAAAGATAATAAATAAGATTATCTGCTTGCTAACTTACACTATCATTATATCTATTATTCACTAGGCCATATAAATATGGGGTTAATCCTCAATATTGGAGACATGCACTTATTAAACTTGCCTTTAAGATAAAGGGATGTAGGACAAACCCAGAATCATATAGACCATTAAGTCTACTTTCCTGTTGTAGAAAAATAATGGAGAAGGTAATACTGGATAAGATATTTTCAGAACTGGATAGGCTGGGACTTGAAACCATAGATCAGCATGTATATGTTGAAAATAGATCTATTACCACCTGTAACATGATGTTCTACAACAATATAATAACAGCTGTGAATGAAAATTGTGCTGTGATGCGATTTATATAGATTTAAATTCAGCATTTTACAGGGTCATACACAAAACACTGATCAATAAATTAGTACAACTAGGTATTGATGTACTGTTGATAAGATGGATAGCTGCATGGCTTACAAATAGAACATAGCAAGTATCACACACCGACTGGACAGGTCAAATCCTTGGTTACAGTCAAGGTGTCCCACAGGGCTCTTTCTTAGGCCCTTACTTGTTTAGATTGTATCTTTCAGACCTTACTTTTTCATCTGAGATGTTCCACAGTCAATATGCTGACGACCTAAAATTGGATAAACTGATTACAAGTGTTACAGATAAAGCATATCTGCAAAATAATTTGACTAAATTGACCATTTGGGCACAGTTGAATAATATGTTGATAAGTACATCAAAAACTAAGCATATGAGATTTGGGAGACATAAACTGAAAAGTGAATATTTAATACAGCACACAGTGATTGAAACTGAAGACTCATTTAAGGACCTGCGTATATGGGTAGATTCAGCTATGAGTTTTAAATGATAAATATATGTGGCTGGCAAATATTCATTAAAAAAACAGATATAACACTATCTCTCACAAACACACACACACACACACACACACACACACACACACACACACACACACACACACACACACACACACACACACACACACACACACACACACACACACACAGACACACACACACACAGACACGCACACACACACACACACACACACACACACACACACACACACACACACACACACACACACACACACACACACACACACTCCTCACCTAGAAGGGCTGCAAGACCATCCGACATCAGGAAAATAAAGCCAGCCCTGCGAGTGACATTGGGAAATAATTCCAATCCTGTATCCATCCTCCTGAGAGAGCTCCTCACCCACGCAAGCTAACAGTAATAGAAATCCATCCTCACCTGTGCAAGCTAACGGCAAATCCTCCAGTCATCGTGAGACAAACCTCACCTCTCTCCTGATTGGTTCCAGCTGTGCAAAGCTCTCCTGATTACTCTAGCCTGCAGAAGGAGCAGTCCAGAGCTCTTCTGTTCTGTGTGGTCATCACCACACAGACTTCTGGGCATTTGCAGGGCAGAGATGCCTTTTTCCTTATCCGGACTGCTTGACAAAGCAGTCTGGAGTTCTTCTGGGTTTTAACCAGTGCGTGTGCGCATGCGTGGACTTCTGGGATTCGTAGTTAACTGTTTTTTTTTTTACTTTTTTTTTTTTTTTTTTGGTTTCTAGGTGGGTTTTCATTTTGATTTCTAGGTGGGATGGCTGCAGTCCTGCAGTCCTATAGCATGAGCCACCCTTGATTAATGCCCATGCTTGAAACATTTGTATGTATGTATGTATGTATGCACCTGCAGACAGCTTGTCTGCATGGAAATGTACTCAGCAATGTGCCTTTGTATATTTCACCCCGAAAAGAATGCACAGCTGCCCTCACCTGCAGACATCTCAACTCCACTGAACATTTGCCAGTGGAAAACAAGCAAGTTAATATCTTTCCAATTTTAAGAAGCTTAGCATTTTCATACCTTTCATTATTTTGTCCTGTCATGAAAGCCCACACACCTATAAAAACACCTGTTCACAGCTTAAGACAAATATAGTAATCTAGACATTCTCCCAAGTAAAATAAAAAAAGAAAATAGCCTAATACTATGTATAATATAATCAGTACACACCCCATCCCTACCCCAGCATCCCAAGATCACAGCATATAAACATTAAACTTACTTTTTTCCAGCCTTTTTTTCTCGTTATACTGTAAAAACCTGTATTTCTTACAACTAAAAAAGTATTTATTTACTTTAATATTAGTGCACATACAAAAGTCACTGAAAAGACCCCCACCCACATTTAAAATACTCCTGACTACACATTGCACAAACTGTTGCACTGTATATAACATGCAGTTTATATCACATTTTATACAAAATACTAATAAGTACAAAAATTGTTTTACATACAGTACACAAAAGCCATGGTTCTTCAGTCACTTTCTTTCTTGCAAAACCATATTTCACAAATGTGATAAGATGCTTTATAATCTTTTATTTATTCACTAATTTCAGATTTGCTGGTCTTCTTCCAGTTCATGTCCCAAAAGCAGAGTCTGGTTCAAGTCCAGCTTACTGCTAATTCATCTAGTCAGCTCCTATCCTTTTTTCTGTCTCTCAAGCACTTTCTGTTGGATATTGGAAAAAGTTTCACTGACAAAGTCTCTCTATGAACTTTATCAACAGAAGAAAAAGAAGCAGAATCCTCTTCTGCATGCTGAATCACTTTTTGGTGGATAAACTTTTTCTATTTCTTCCTTATCCAGTTCTGAATCAAAACATGATTTTGATCTTCCAGGAAAAAGCACTTTGAAGACAGTTCATCTGAATGGCTAGTTAAAGCTTATTCTATTTTTTCAGCTTTTTATTGTCTGAATTGATATATTCCGACAATGTTTCATTTATTTTAATCATCTTTTAGTACATTTGATTTATTTTTCCTCTAAATTACTGGAAGCCATCATTTGAACTAAAGGTGAAAACTTGAACTGCTTTTGCTGAACAGCTGCAGAATCCTTCCCAGACAGCATTTTCTCTTTACTTTTTCTGGTTAATTTTCTTGCAGGTTTTCCAAATGTCTTCTTTGCTGGCATCTGGACAGTATATGTACTAGCCGTTAACTGAATTTTACAAAAAAAAAAAAAAAAAAAAAAATCTATGGCACTCCTTTTTCTTAGTTTCTATTTTCACACTGAGTGAAAGTTATGCTGTTGATCAGTGTTTAGCCATCTTTGACGACATACAAGCTTCTTCTTTCTAATAGGGGTACAGGTGTCAGACCAGGGTAAATTTGCAATTCCCCATCCACTGATCTAGGTTGTGCTTGAATAAATGTAGGAAAGAACTATGCTTTACATGGATGGGAAACCTGTTTGAGACGAGTTTGTCTATGAGACACATAGCTATGTCTCCAACATGTCTTATTTATGTTTCAGACAAGGTTTAGGTCCTTAGATCAGGTGTTTCTAATGCCATTCATTTTGAGGATGTTTTGAAGGCCAGGTATAGATCAACTCTTAGCAGTCTGTAGGAGACTAAGAACAATGATAATACTCTGATGCAGTCCATGCAGGACATGTTGTCTACACCACTTATTCTTTATGTGACAAACCTCTGTGGACACCACAGTTGTTGCATATGCCTGGTCAGGTTCATACCAAGGGGAGCTTTATAATCAAAGAATGGTGTAATGAGGGCTGAGTACAGTGGAACAATGACATTGTTGAACCTAGATGCCATACCCATGCATATGAGTTGTACAATGTAGAATGAGTTTCCCTTACTACAGTAGGTACATGATGGTCAAAGACCAAGTCACTATCTACATTCCTTTCGAAATCCCTAACCACAGGGTCAATTCTTAGGTGCATATAATCAATGTAGCAATTTTCAGGGTTGGTCGTCTTTCTAAAACATAATTAAAAATAATTATGCATTCTTTGGTTTTGAGTTTTAGACTGTGACTCTGGCACCAGTTACTAGTCTGTATCAGACTTCCTGGGGGATGTTTCTGTCTTTGGGGGATTCTATGACTGCACACAGTTTGTAATCTTCTGTGAACTTGGTCAGCCAAAGGCCTTTGATGTTGACATTGGCTTCTGAAAAGTAAATGCCAAAAAAAGTGGCCCCAGCATAGAGCCTCAGAGACACTGTTTGTGATTGGCCTTTTTGTGGCAATAGGCTCACCTCTCCTGACTTCTTGTGTCCTATCTGTGAGCTGGCAAGTTATCCAGCAGGTGATTTAGGGGTTTATACCTAATTTCACGAGCTTGACTACAATGCCTGAATATGGTATTGTATCTAATGCTCTCTCCAGCTTGAGGTAGTCTGTAAGCATCATTCTGCCCCTGTCCATCCTTTTCCATTGCTTTTGGTACCTTTTTGAAAGAGCTCAACCTGATTGTATAGGTATGATCTGCCCTTGACAAAAGCATATTGGGTTGTATCCAATGTTTAAAGGATTTCTATGTCTTTATTTTTTATGGCCATGATTATTTTTCCCATGGCCTTGCATATGAGCCTGGTAAAGCTTATGGGTCAGTAGTTTCCTGGGTTGATGGATTGCCTACCCTAGTGCAGAGATATAGCAGCTGCAGTCCTCCAGTTACATGGCATGGTGTCTATTTAGAGGCTGTGAATGAATAGTACCTCTAATGGCTCTGGCAGTTCATGTTTCATGCTGTTAAGGATGCATACTGGAATATTGTCAGGTCCATTCCTTATATTTATTAACTTTTGAATAATGACCAATGGATTAAATCAGGCTATTCCAAATAGATCAATAGTTGTATGAAAAGATCACAAGTAATATGATTTATTTCTAAGGGAGAGAATCTTAGAGCCTTTGAAGATATGAACATCAGAAAAATAAAGACCTATTATGCAACATTTATAAAAACATATACATATTTTATTTTTTTAAATCACATTTTAGATAATAACTGTCAATAGCAGAACACTTAGCAAAGAGTGTATGGCTATATCATTCTGCCTTCATTTCAGCTCCAAGAGTTATTGGCACAGTTTCTGGCATACTAGTGATATCAGAAATAGTTATGTTTGGAGAAGGCTACATTTCTCAAGCCTGACAACATGTCAGTATATTTGCCTTTAATTCTCATGTTTCAGTACTGCTGTAGTTTGTTCTTTATTCATCAACATTACATTGGAGTTATGCTGCCAAATCATCGCACTTATTATTTCTTCTTGCAGTCCTTTCTTCCATTCCTGACACTGTACAGCTAAAGATAAGCAGCTAACTCTCAACTTCTTAATAATTCAGAAAGAGATATTAATATAAAATTAAGGACCGGGCATTAGGCACTATTTGTAAAGTAGGACAACTTAACTAAATTGCACCCTTTGCTCAAAGTGGTGTGACTATGGATTTATTCTATTTAAGTTGGGCATATGGTGTTTTTCCCCTACCCTATCCTATGGGCGAGTGGCAGAGCTCTTCTTCAAAAATTAATAAAATAAAGTAAAAAAAAAAAAAAGTGAGTGTTAAACAGATTTAGGAAAACAGTTAAGATGATCTATGCTAGACAACCAAATTCTCTTTGCAAAATGTCTCTAACCCTAATATAACACTGTTAGCCAAATAATGAAAATAATTCACGTGTGTAGGATAAAATATTTCTGTATTTTTTATGTGTTTTTATCATTACATATATAGAAGTTATAATGCTATGTAATCTGATTCAGTGGGATTGCATTATAACAGTAGTCTCCATGAAAGCAAGGACATAGCCATTACAATGACCCAAATCACCTAAATATGATTGGTTGGTCATGTGCTATGTGAAGAGGTCAAATAGGGAGAAAAAGGATGAGGCACCACTTGGATGTGTTTTCATGAGGACAGGCGATGGAATGTCTCAAGCGTATATGCCCCATCCATGAATCCTTTATTTAGACCAGTGGTCTAAAAGGAAACAGACCCCAGGATTCAGCAAGCTCTCCACGGTGTGCAAGAATAATGCAAGAGCTGCTGCATGCAAAATGGCCGAGGACTGATCCAGGAATGAGCTCCCGGGATGTGCATGAGAGCTCCAACACTATTGCTGCACGGGCACAGCTCATGTATGCTAATTAACCCATTTGCAGGAGAAAAACATGACAATGAGGTGAATTAGTGATCCAAGAAACATGCAGGCATCTGTGAAAGAATAGTGTAACCTGCAGAAATGTATTCGGTTACTAACAAAATTCATTTCTGCAAATTACAAAATGGAGGTGTGACAGCTCGAAAAAAAGCATGTATTCAATGTAGTAGGCATGCCAATGGCCAAATATATGGCCATTGGCATGGTAAATATTTGTAAAATTATAAAAAATATCTTTTACTTTTTTTTGGCCTATTTCAGCCGTTTAAGTGTAGGGCAGCAGTGCACAAACGGGAGTGGCTCGAAAATTAAAAAAAAGCTAGAAATAAGCTTTGAAATCAAAATCAGCATTCTGCCATAATAGTCAATGGCATGCAGAAGACAGCAATACCATTGAATAGTGGTTGCTAAGGGGGAAGGCTGAGTGTCAATCTTGTAACCATGCAGTAGCAGTCACTTTTATGCAAATGAGGTGATTGATACTGAATCACAGATTGTCCCTCAGTGTTAACTCGCACCCAACCGTGTAAGTGCAGTAACACCATGGTGCAAGCCTAAGAGGTAGCTGACTTCATAAGGGGGAGTGTCATGCATGCTGTTGGCTTACTGGAGCTCTGTGGCCCGTTTTTGCCCTTAGCTAAGCACAGCTAAGGAAGGGTGTGTGTCTGAGGCTGCCTAGTTTTGCTTGCATTGCCTAAATGAGTGTGCATGACACACACTGGGTTTTAAACAAAAAAAAAAAAAACAGGAAATAACAGCTCTGTTCACATCTGAGAACTGGGTATGTGTGGCATGCTTCAGGGCTTAAGCAGGAAGGCAATGGGAAGGGAAAACAGCAGTAGGAAGGCAATCAAGGAGAACTAGCATAACTGGCAGGTGAAATGTATCAGAATCAGCCAATTACACATGCAGCAGCCCAGCCCAGCACACTACTATAAACTATGCAAACATCTTTCACTCTGGTTTTTCCCACAAACTCTACACCACCAGTGTACACAGACTGGGGAATTTTACCAGACACAACTAAAAAAATGATAGGGGGTGCTGTCACTTTCATACATCAATATGTGGAAGAGGCTGTGGGTGGTGAGGATGAGAATGCTGACAACCAACCCACAGTGAGGAGAAGGAGAAGAGTGTACAGACCCAGGGTAACCTATCAGGGGCTTCAGGAGCTAGAGATAGTGGAGCAATATAGGGTGGACAGGGACATCCTACAGCAAATTTGTTGAGCTGTGCCAGCCAAGTCTCACACACAGAACCAACAGAGGGGAACCCATCCCAGTGGATACCAAGGTATGTGTAAGCTTAAGAATACTAGCCACAGGTGCCTTCCAAAGACCAACTGGGGATATCATGGGGATCACACAGGCATCAGCATCCAGGGTACTCCACCAGTTCCTGGATGCCATGTCAGCACATCCCAGTGAGCACATATATTTCCTCAACACCTGAGAGGCGTTGGCCAGCAATATGCTTCTCTTCCACAAAATAGCAGAAAACCCTGAGGTACTGGGTGCTATAGACTGCACGCACATACACACCAAAGCACCACCTGGTGAGTGGGGTATGTTCTACATAAACCGCAAGGGCTTCTTCTCCATCAACTGCCAGGTTGTGTGCGATGCCCAGGGCATTATAATGAATGTATGTGCTGGCAGTGCTGGAAGCTATCATGACTCCCACATCTGGCATATGACACAGCTGTACCAGAGATTTGCCAATGGGGGCATCCCATATGGCTACCTAATGGGGGATGCTGCTTGCGCAATGGAGCCGTGGTGATGACACCCATCAGAAATGCACACACACCTGAACAAGAACTCCATAATGAGGCACACGTACAAATGAGAATCATAAAAGAGCGTGTGTTTGGGAAGTCATGGTTCTGGTGCCTGGACATATGCGGTGAAGCCTTGCAGTACCCTCCAGCTACATGTACCCAAGTTTTCATTGTATGTGCCATGCTATACAATATGATCCTGTGGAAACAGCTGCAGCAGGAACAGCACGGGGCAGGGCCACACAGCCCCCCACCATTGCCAAGGCCAGCACAGGCACAGAGTGACTTCATAGGTTCATAGGTAGATGCTAGGCTATTTGCCCAATGGCATTTATAAGCCTAACCAGAGTGTATCGGCTTTCTCCGCCCCTTTGATTAATTAACTGATCCTCTGTCAAGCAGAGCCAATGAAGTTATCCCAGGGGTGTATTTTCTGTTACCCATCCACTCATCAAGGTTTGTCTTGAAGAATGTTAGTGAAGGGCTCTGCCTGATGTAATTTGGAATTTTGTTCCAAAGCATGGGGAGTCTCTGTTCAGGAATCTATCCCTACAGCATGTTATATTTATTGTTGTGGTGAGGTTTAGCTCACTAGAGCGCGTGGTTCGCAGTGACTTGGATTTCTTTAGGTGGAGCATGTCCATCAATTCTGAGTTGGACATGGCTTTTTAAGTCAGGCAGAGATCACCTCTGAGTAAGTGATATGCCACTGAGTACAGCTGGAGTTTTTTCAGTCGGGCTGCATAGGACATATGTTTGAGGCCAGTAATCCTCTTGGTGAGGAACTTTTGTGGTCTTTCCAGCTGTTGGAAGTGTCTTGTAAGGTCCATTCAAATGGGGTATTGTACTCTATGATGGGTCTAATGAGTGACAAGTAGAGGGGCACTATTACCTCTTTAATTCTAGATGCGAACCCTTTAGTAATTAGATGGACCACATAGAAGGATTTCCTAACTACTTTGGCAATATGATTGTCAAAGGAGAGATTACTATCTACCTGGGTCCCCAGATCTCTTATTACCTCTTCTGTATTAAGGGGGCTGCCACCTATGTGGTAATTTGTGTTTTTTTTTGTTTTTCCCAAATGGGATGACTATGCATTTTTTTGGCATTTAGCTTGAGGCCATGACTTTGACACCAGGTGTCCGTCTCAGTAAGTCCCTTTTGGATGATGTTCGTGTCATCTGGAGAGTCAATTATGGCTCCCAGTTTGCAGTCATCAGTGAACTTGGTTAGCCATAGTCCTCCTGTGTTTGCCTGTACTTTTGAGAAGTATATGCTGAACAGTAGGGGTCCCAGGACCGAGCCTTGCGGGACACCACTTGTGACTGGTTTAGAGTCGGACCTGGAGCCTGCTATTTTTACAGTGTGAGTTCTGTCTGTAAGCCAGTTGGCAACCCATCTTGTGACGTAGGGGTTTATGTTCAGGCTGGTGAGTTTTTCTGTAATACCTGAGTGGGGAATGGTGTCGAAAGCCTTGGCGAGGTCGAGGTTGGCTGTGTGAACCACATTTCCCTCGTCTATGGCCTTGGTGACTGTTTCGAAGAAGTCAACCAGGTTTAGTAAGCATGATCTGCCCTTAACAAAACCGAACTGGGTCGGGTCAAATATTTGGAGGTTCCCAATGTCTTTGTTAATGAGTTCCATGATGATGCACTCCATAGCCTTGCAGACCAGGCTAGTCAGGGTTATGGGGCAATAGTTACCAGGGTCAGTTGTGGCCCCTCCTTTGTGGAGAGGAATAACCATTGCTGTGTGCCATTCTATGGGCAAATAGCCTGTGGAGAGGCTAAGGTTGAACAGCGTGTTTAGGTGGGGGGTTAGTTTGTTCTGTAGTTTATGCAGCATCTGGTCCCATTGACGCTGTGTTTTTGGCTTTTGAAAGGGCTGTTTTCCCCTGTGCGTTTGTGATTTTTGGGACTCTACACTTTTCTGGTATTGTTGTGGGCCCTTTTGGATGTGAGAGGGGGGTGAAGTTTGCACTGAATTTATCTGCCAGGATGTTGGCAATATCAGTAGGTTCAGCATATTTTGTGCTATTTTGCACTAGTTCAATGCATATCTGTGAGTTGCCACTTAGATTCTTAACATAGCTAAAGAAGGCTTTGTGGTGATCTTTTGAATCCTTGGCTATTTTTCTTTCAAAGATAGCCTTGGATGATTTCATGAGGGACCTTAGTTTCTTACTGATACTGATCAGGGATGTCTTTCCTTCTTGGGATTTGCTTTTTTTCTGAACTAGTTTCCTCCTTCTATTGTATAGCCTGTTTATTGTAGGGGTCCACCAAACTAGTTTCCTTCTCTTAGAGGAGTGAGTCTTGGTTTTGCTAGGGATGGCATGATCCATGCATCCTTGTAGGTGCTCATAGAGTGCATTTGTAAAGGTTTCTGCATCTTGGGCAGTGTTATCCTTTAGCGTGTGGGCTGTGAAACTTGCCACCTCTGTCATAAGTAAGGTGAAGTTTACTTTAGAAAAGTTTTTTACTGTGGTTTCCATAGTCAGGGGTGGTGTTGGGGTGTGGACATCCAGAGTGATTAGTTGATGGCCTGATCTAACCAGTGACGAGTTGACCTCTGGTGTGGAACACCTGTTGCCCATGTTGGTGATGGCCAGGTCCAATATGTTTTCACCCCTGGTAGGGGAGTTTACCAGCTGATCCAGGGTATTTGAGTTGATGAAGTCCAGGAGTGCTGGGCCTGGGAATTTGTACTCAAGTAGTTTTCCCAGTGAATGGTAGGGTAATTGAAATCACTCAATATCAGGGTGTTCGGTAGGACCTTCATGTTTTCCAGTTTCTCCAGAAAGGTGGAGTGGTGGTCCTGGGTCATGGAGGGTGATCTGTAGCAGGCCACAATTTGCATTGCAAATTTTGCCGATGTTAGTTGCACATGGATGATCTCAGAGGTATCATGCTGTGCCACTAACCTGGAGGTGTAGGTATTCTTGATGAATATGGATACACCCTCTCCTTTTGTGTTTTGGTCCATGTTCTGTGGCCAAAACGTGTAGTATGAGTTGCAGCCCGGTAGTGCTGGGGTGCTCTCTGGAGCCTTGAACCAGGTTTCAGTTACTGCACAGATGTCGTCGTTCTCCATACTGTGGAGTGCTTCGAGCAAGTAAATTTTGAGATCTAAACTCCTGTTGTTGAGTAGCATAACCCTCAGTTTTTTGTTAATTGTGCTGTTTACTGAGGTGGGTTTGACTTTTGAGCCTTGCCTAAAAAGGCACTATGGGGGCAGCAAGAGCCTTGGCCAGTATTCGAAAGCCTAGGGGTGACAGGTGCAAGCCATCTCTTGTGAAGCAACATGACTTGACGAGCATGTTGTCCCAGGCTGACAGACACTAGGTCCCCTTTGAATGACACCAGAAGCTTAGCCAATTGTTGAAATTGATCATTTTTTCTTTATACTGAGGTATCATTCTTGGTGAGTGCAGGATGCTACTCAGGGTCAGGGTCATACCAGCCTGGGCTGCATGATCAGAGAGCTTTTCCATGTCTCTTTTCACGTAGTCCAGGGAGGTACATTTCAGGTCATTCACACCAACATGAACAATGACAGAGTCTTATTTGTACTTGTTCTGGAGTGACCTGAGTGCTTGTGTTATGTGGCGGATTCTGGCTCCCGACAGGCAGCTAACAGTAATATTCTGCTTGCCCAGCCTAGTGATTGGGGCATCAGTGTGCCTGACTATAGAGTCACCTATTACTAGTGTGTTAGGTATGTTATTTCATCTTAAGGGCTGTGATTGTGCGGCACACTGATTTTGTGTTTTATGTGTTGTCTGGTTTGTGACGGGAAGTGCAGGTTGTTTGGGTGTCTGCTTTGGAGGTCTCTGATGGTTTTGAAAGTTTTTATTTAGAGTTTCCGAGTATGATTTTGTGTATTTATGTGTATTGTTTTCCAGTGCTGTTTCAGTAGGTCTTTGTGCAGCTGGAGATGTGGTGCAAGTGTTAACTTTCTCCTCTTGACTGTCTGTTCCAGTCTTGGGTGGAGACAGCTACGCTTCCAGTTTGGCTGTATAATTGCATCTCTCACATATGTTAGTGTTTTGTGGTGGGAGGAGGGGGTTGTCTATGTACATGAGGCAGTTGTAACATTGCCTCAGGATACCCAGATTCACCAGCTGGACTGGAGAGTGCACCTGAAGTTGTGCCTGAATAGTAGGGTGAGCTGCTTAGTTGCTTGGTTGGTGAGGGGCGAATAAAGAGTCTTGCTCTGCTGTGCAATCAGTGTCAGGGCATATTAGTGCTTGCTATTAGTTCTGAGCAAGTGCTGGGCTATAAGATGCTTTTTGAGTGCTTAGGTTGAGAGTTAGACTAGTTTCAAGGGAAAAACTGAAGAGGAGACTTAGTGGAGCTGGGAGTCATTTAACCGTAGCTAACTGGCACTGCCCAGTGTGCAAAACCGTGAAAACACGTTTTTTATAGTAGGGAAATGAAAGAGATAGAAGTTAGCCCAAAATGGCCAATAAACTACTAACTTCTGGGCTGGAACCACTCCTCTAGGGACAGATAGGTTGCTCAAAACTCCCCTCTCTCACAGGTGAACAGAGAAATTTCCTTCTATCCAAGTAAGGTATGGGCAACTCAGAAACTAGTATCACAGCCCTGAATTCAGCACTAGCCTAAAAGTGGGCTATAGTAGCTTAGAAAGGAGGGAAACAAGGAATTTTTGTTTTTTTTTTTGTTTTTTTTTGAAAAGATAAGGCAAAAACAGTAAAAAATAAACTTAAACAGCTTTAAACGACTACAAACGATCAGAAAAGGCTATCAAACTTTAGTGTGTAGCCTACAACAGTTAAACAAATTATTCAAACAAAAAACAACGTTTTAAAAGTACAGGCAGTCAAATAAGTACAATATGTGAAAAAAAACAAGTTTTTAAATCACAATAAATGCTGGACAATCTGCATTTAGGCAGAAAACAATTAAGTACAGCAAGAAAGTACAGAAAACTGATACTTAATTACTCCAAAGTCTCTCTTCTAAGCTTGAAGGCTTGTATCAGTTTAAGGCTTTCTAGTGCTACCCAGTAGGTTAGTTACAGGAAACAAGCGCAAGTGCAGCTTTTAAACCAGAATGTTGAAAGAGATGGAAAGAAAAAACTGCCCAAACGGCCAATAGCTACAATTTCTGGGCCAGGAACCACTCCTCTTTTGGTAGATAGGCTACCTAATGCTCCCCACTCCCACTGATAAGCTAGAAGGCTTCCCTCCAACACAGAAAAGCTTGGGGGGGCTCAGAAGCTTACAAAGAGTCCTGGATACAGCAAATCTGTACCTGGACTAGACTAGTTACAGGAAAGGCGATGAACAAGTACAAATGTAGGCTTTTAAGCCAGCAAGTTGAAAGAGATGGAAAACTGCCCAAATGGCCAAATAAACTACAGTTTCTGGGCCAAAACTCACTCTTCCCATGGAGGATAGGCTACCTAGTGCTTACAACTCCCACTGATAAGCTAGAAGGCTTCCCTCCAACACAGAAAGGCTTGGGGGGCTCAGAGGCTTACTAACAATCCTGGATACAGCAACTCTGTACCTGGACTAGGCTAGTTATAGGAGAGGTGGGAAACAGGCATAAGTGTGGCTTTCAAAATAGAAAGTTGAATGAGATGGAAAAAAGCTGTTCAAACAGCCAATAGCTACAATTTCTGGGCCAGGGACCACTCCTCTTGTGGTAGATAGGCTACCTGATGCTTACCACTCCCACTGATAAGCTAGAAGGCTTCCCTCCAACACAGAAAGGCTTAAGGGGCTTAGAAGCTTACAAAGAGTCCTGGATACAGCAAATCTGTACCTGGACTAGACTACTAACTGGAAAGGCAGGAAACAAGCGCAAACACAGACTTTTAAATCAGAAGATTGAAAGAGATGGAAAGGCTTCCCAAACGGCCAATAAACTATAATTTCTGGCCAGAAACCACTCCTCCTGTGGTAGATAGGTCACCTAGTGCTTATCACTCCCACTGATAAGCTAGAAGGCTTCTTTCCAACACAGAAGGGCTTGGGGGGCTCAAAAGCTTACCAACAGTCCTGGATACAGCCAATCTGTACCTGGACTATACTAGTTATAGGAAAGGCAGGGACCAAATGCAAAACAGGCTTTTAATCAGAGGAGGAACAACCTGAGCCTGCCCATGTAGGCAGAAGGAGGCATGCCCAGTATGCCCAGGCTTTGGCAAAGAGGCAACGCATAGCACATGCACTGACATGTTAGGAACCCAGGGAATGACACCTCTCTCTGACTTGCATATACAGTAAAAGGGATGCCAAACATGACACTACCTGTGCTTTGCCATGTAGAGGGAGTGTACTATGTGCATCCAACATAGTCAGCCCTCCAGCACCATCCTCAATACTGGCACTGCCACAAGAAACTCACTCTTCCTATCAATTGCTGAATGGAGTAGTGTGTTCTGCTAGTTGTAGCTATGGTATAGTTGTGTGCATGCAAGGGAATCAGGTGGCTGAATGGGATGGCAGCAGATAGTGGACACCTATATGGGCAGCACATAATCCATAACAAATACTGGTGTCAACAAAGTAGGCACTGCAGTAGATGTGGTGGCCCACATGTATGCCCATAGGACACACACATGCATGTCAGTGAGGTTAACATACCCAGCAACAGCCTTAGCTAGCAGGACAGGTATAGATGACCATAAAGCAAGGCTGTGCTAAGGCCTCCAATTAATGGAAATGGATAACAGCCCCCTCCAGACCAACACAGACAGACTACAACAGGTCAGGCAGTTGTATGTTAGCTCTGCAGGGTATGAAGTCTGAAACTGAAATGTAGGTCAATAAAACCTAATATCTGTACTCTACTGATATGCCTCTAGTATGCATGATAGGTCAGAATACAAAACAAAATGGAAGCCAGCAGAATACCTTAAATACCAGTACAGTCATAGCAAATGTTTACAGTTGTCAGGTGTGCCCACCCACAATCCTATGTAGAAATGCAGTAACATGTACGAGTGGGTTTAATAGCAGTGGAGCACAGATTACCTGAGCTGGCCCAATTTACATGTAAGATTGTCGCATGTGTACAATATGCAGAGCTCTGTGTGTTAGGTTGTTGTGTGCTGTGCATTGTGTGGAAGTGGTGAGCATGTAGGGTTGTGCCCCAGTGGTCTATGGCCACTACTGTTGATGACAGGGCCATATTCTGACAACTGCATTGCCAACCACAATGCATTCCAGCAAGACTCAATTCAACAGTCATCCATACTTATTGTTCAGATGTCAATATCTGTCAACATCTGAAAGATGGACATTCCATGAATGTGGGCCCTGACATACACACAGTACACAGGAGGAAATACCCTAGACAGAGTACATAAAATGTAAATGTAAACTGCACACACCTTTGGAATTCTACATACAGGTTAGCAGCACATTAGTTGTCTGTTGGTATGGAATACTGATGTATTCTGGCCAATCACTGGCAGACCACAAAAGGCACAGTTATGAAGTAATGAGAGAATGTCTATGTCCCCGCACAAGGGAATGTCCCAGGAATATCTGTAAGTCACCTGCAAGAAGCCTCCATATCACACTTGCACTCAGCTCACCCCACCATTATCCACAGGTTTATAACAGGTCATATCCCTGCTGTTGGAATGAGTACAACATGACCCCCACTTCTGTATGGGAATACCCACAGAATGCAGCATGCTGAAGAGATGTCCTATGCAGATGTGTCCCTAGCTGTAAGCAGCACCCTGCCAGCATCCAGACCAATGGATTAATATTGACAGGAACTATTGCCATTAACAACTCCCACACTTACCCTGTCACCCCAGGGGAATCCAGTAGCTCGCAGCCTGGGACTGTAGGAGTGACAGAATGCACTGGCCTTCTACGGATGGCCTGCATCACTACAAAATGCCATGCAATCCTCTGTCAAAGCCCTGTGCCTCACCTGTACTGCCAATGGTATGTTATCTCATGGGGTCCCAAATAACAAAACACAGTCAACAGAACACAAATGCAATGCCATGTTGACAAACCCCAGTAACATGCCCATCATGTCCTACTGCATGAACTGTGGACCAACCCTTAAATAATGCTGGGATGAAGGGACAAATATAGGGATATTTCCCAGATATCAGTTGCATAATGTTAGGAAGAGGATAGAATAACAGTGTGGGGGGTGTAGCAGCATGGATGCCGTGGACTGTGTGAAGTCTGAAATTCTGATGTGTGTCCATACTACCCCTGCCTGCAAACCTAGGAATGGTTGGCTACAAGCTGCTCATAAACCATAATGGGAAGGGGGACTGACCAGATATATGAGCCCTGCATCTGGGTAACCTGAGAGGTATGGTCACAGCAGGGTATGGCCATTCTGTTAAGTTGATAGATGTACAAGCAGGGGATCCTCAGCCACCACAGTGCCAAGGTGCTGGACCATTTACACAGATCCATCAGCAAATGTCTGCAGCTACCCCTCCAGAATGGCATGAGTGTGCAAGAATATGTAGGCTGCAGACCACAATACTGGATATTGCTTCATTCATCTTGTATTTCTCAGGAAATAACTGTGAGCAAATAAGTATATCTGTTGGTAGTTGATGACATAATACATCAGACTGTAAAACAGTACATGTCTGAATATATCCACTAACACCAACCATGTAACACAAGCAGCACAGACAGCAATAGTTACAGTATCCCACTATCTGTCGCCCATTCTGACTTCATATTGTCAACCTATCTATAGATATCTTGCAGAAACAGGTTACTAGCTGTAGGTGTAGAACACAAAATTCTGCATTGGAGTGCAACCTACCTGGAATGGATTCACACACTCAATACAAAAGGTTATACTGGGCATGCTCCTACACTTAGAGAAATGAAGCGCATGTCTGATAACAAAATACAGAAGGTCATACTAGGCACGCTCCAACACTTAGAGAAATGAAGCCCATGTCTGACAACAACAGTGGACTATGCATATCTGTCAGTCGTAGATGTCTGTGCACACACACCACATTGCACACCATTCATGCTTTGTACACACATTGAATAGGAATACTCACACATATCCAAGGCCAACACACTATAATAGGTTAAACATACACATACAGAGATGTGAGGAATGATAGGCAGTGGCAAAGAGATTGCCATCGAGTCCTGTCCCACCCACCACACATCCAATCGGCCAAGATCACATGATGGATCACATGATGTGATGATGTCAATCACTGTAGACATTTGCTTTTGGTAGCCCTCAGCCCTATAGTGTCTGTGGTGCTTTTGATAACTGTGTAACATGATAGTAAAAATCAGTATTCATCTAGCATCTGTATACACAGTCCTGTCAAATGTAAAGTTGTGTGTGACTGAGTGTTTTGTGTGTGTGTTCCCAGAGGAATGGTTTATGGCCCATTCACATACACTGCACTTCCCATAGCCCATTTAGCATGCATGCTGATGTCACTCACATTGAAATAACCCTCTGGCCAGTTGTTAGCTTTATAATCTCTGTGGTGTGTGTGATAACTGCATAATGCTATAGTATAACATACAGGTTAGGTAGGAGTTTTAATCCCAGATATGTCAACTGTGAAACTCTGTGTGTGTAGAGATTAATGACTTTGAGACCATTCACAGTCACTACACCTCCCGTTGCCTACTTTGGCAAGCCTGATGATGTCATTCACCTTGAAATACCCCTTTGGATAAGAACTAACCCTCTAAGCTCTGTGATGTGTGTAATAAGTGCATGATGCTTTAGTGTAACATACTAGTCATGTAGGAGTTCTATTCCCAGACATGGCAAATGTATGTGTAGAGATTAATGATTTTGAGGCCATTCACACTCACTACAGCTCCCATTGCCCTACTTTAGCAAGCCTGCTGATGTCATTCACTTTGAAATACCCCTTTGGACAAAGGCTAGCCCTATAAGCTCTATTATGTGTGTAATAACTGTGTAATGCTATAGTGTAATATACCTAGTTAGGTAGGAGTTCTAATCCCCAACATGACAACTGTGAAACTCTGTGTAGAGATTAATGATTATGAGGCCATTCACAGTCAGTGCACCTCCCACTGCCCTACTTTACCAAGCCTGCTGATGTCAGTCACCTTGAAATACCCCTTTGGATAAAGGCTAGCCCTATAAGCTCTATGGTGTGTACCATAAATGTGGAACAATGTAGTAGCAGTAACTACACAACTGTGGGTTTGAATCTCATCTGTGGCCAGTGTGTGTACGTATATATATGTGTATCTCAAAGATTTTGGCCCCATTTACAGCCAGAAGACATGTCAGAGCCTGACTTTAGCAGTCCTGCAGATATCATCCACCTTACAAGTACCTGTTGCCAAGCCTAAACCATGTCAGGTCAGTTGTACATGTGGTAAATGTGTAACATAATGGTCTGTAAAGATTGTTAGATAGAGGTTTGAACCTCACCCCTGGCAAATGTAAATGTGTGATTATGGTAAAAAAAATATTTGGGATCTCTCACCCACTACATCACCCAATGCCAGTATTTACAAGGTCTGGTGATGTTCCTCACCTTAGAAGTACCTTGGGAAAAAATCCATCTAATAAGCTTGATGGTGTGTGCAATAAATGCAGTACAGTATAGTAGCAATATGTAGCTAGGTAGTGGCTTGAATCTCAGTACTGGCAAGTGTGTGTGTTGTCATCAGCATCCTGTGTGGAGGTTGTTGTGATTGTGTAATGACAGGATGCATTGTGGGTGGGTTTTGTTAAATTATTATATTGAGTACCTACTATGTGTCACATTGTCCACCTTACAAGGACAACAGATGTCAAATAGCAGAGAAGCTGGTGTAGACAATCCATAACCTACGTGTGACATTATAAATCGGTGAACAGTATAGGCAACCCTAGTATCACTCAGATAACACTCTCCACTCATGTCTCATACATAAACACACTTGGCTAGGCAACAACCACTATACTGGTAGTTCCCTGCATATTGCCCACAGATAGTAACCACAGTGTGATTGCAGTGGACTACATGCCCTTTGACCACAACACTGCCACTGACATCAGAAATTACTGTGATGTGTAACATCTCCTGACTGTGTGTTATCCAACAAGTAAAAGGACATGGCACCCTGTTCCATCCATACAATAGGCAAATAAATTCTTACAGTGGTCCTTTTGCTATGTTCCCCACTGGACACCTGCAACAATTTTAGAGTCTGTAAATGTAATCCACAAAGGGAATACCATGCCTTATACACATGCCCTTTATGGACAGATGCCACTAACTCCACTGAATATCTTTATCATGATGTCAGTGTAGGTGCAAGCATGACCTCATTTCCATAGCCAGGTCTCCCAAAACGAGGTCAGGAATGCTACATCAGAAGATAACAGTCTGTACACACAACATGCCCCAGAGACCTCAAGTACACTTCCACATGTCAAAGAATGTGCGTGTGAGACATGTGCACAACCCAAACACTCTCCATGTTATGGAATATAGCTCACATACATGGGAAGCAGTGCACATCACTGGCCACCCATAATAAGTGGATGGTGAATACAATACCCACCTGTGGGGACCACTCCTGGGACTACACCCCTGAGCCAGACTGGAGACCATTGTCATGTGGCCTGGTACTAAGGTATTCCCTTTGCCTAGCCTTGTAAAGCTGTTAGGCCCATCCTTGTACTACACACCTGCAAAGCAATGAACTTATACATCACAGTACTGGCAAGTGTGTGTGTGTTAGTGCGTGTGTGTGTGTGTTTGTGTATGCGTGTGTGGATGTGGGTGTGCGCATGCAGATTAATGATTTTGAAGCCATTCACAATCACTACACCTCTCATTGGACTACTTTAGCATGCCTGCTGATGTCATTCAACCTTGACATAACCCTTTGTCCATATATCAACCATATAAACTCTGTGGTGCTTGTGATAACTGTGTAATAGTGTAGTGGAGCAAGCTAGTTAGGTAGTGGTTCTAATCTTGATCTGTGATGATGAGTGTGTGTCTCCATTAACACCTGCTTTTGTGAACATTCATATGTACTACACTTCCCTTACCCCTTCTTTGACAGTGTTGCTGATGTCACTCACCTTCAAAGATACCTTTGGACAACTGTCCAGAATGTAAGCTCTGTGGTGCGTGAAATAACTGTATAACACTGTAATAACAATACATACTCAGGTAGGGGTTTGAAACTCAGTACTGGTAAGTGTGAATGCGTGTTTCATCAGTATCCTGTGTAAGTGTTGGGGTGAGTGTGTACTGAAGGAATCCATTGCAGTGTGGGTTTTGCTACATCATTATATTTAGGACCTATATGTCCCATTGTCCACATTACAAGGCCAACAGTTTTCAAACACTGTAGAGGTTGTTGTAGATAATCCTCAGCCATAAATGTGTACAGCCATGTGCAATTACTATGTGACAGTATGGAGTAGTAAACAATATGGGCAACTGCTATAATACCCAGATGCAACTCTCCACCCATGAATCATACACAAACACACTTGACTCTTGCTCTCTTATACCTTTCCTTTCTTTCTCTCTCTCTCTTTCTTGTGGATGTGGAAAAGTACATCTGTTTTGCATAGGCAGCAGCTTCAGTTTTGTAAGGAATGCTCATGATCAGCTGATGGCCTGTGCTTGAATTGCAGTCCCCACTTGCTAACTGCATGTGGAACAGCTGTGGTATCATTCCTATAGCCAATTGCATGGAAACACACTCCTATAACTAAGCACTTCATGTGAGTGTTAGCCCTTTTCCTTCAATGTGAGCAGGACTTCATGTGGGTGTTTGACAAACAGCATCACAGAGGGTAGTTGGAAATACCTCTTACAACAAACACTGTGGACACAGGCTAACAAACAGGAGGGGGATGTTCCAGACATGGGGACAGAATGTAAGTATTGCTGATCTACATTTGAAGTAATGTTGGCTTAACAGGGTTTGTGTGAATAGGCTGTTCTACATGATTTAAAGTCTGGCATGACAGTGTTATGTAGTTGAGGAAACTCTCACCTGTAGAGTCTTACATGTGTTGTGTTACTCACACATTTCCTATCTTTAGGTATGCAGTAGCATACTCTGATGATTGCACTCAGTCCATGGTGACATCCATGTGAGTTACTGACTTCATATCCCTCAGAAGAGATATGTCACAACAAACCCTGTTACACCAGGAAATTTCTCAAATTATCACATCACTGTGTCAATATTGGCACTGTGTTTGTGCCTCTGTCCCCCAAGTCTGTCAGCCTTTTCCATATGTCATGCAGTAAGAGATGCATATGTACAGTACATCATTATTTACTGACATCATACCTGGTAACAAGCCAGTGAGATATCAGTGTGCTAGACATGTTATGTATAGTAGGCCTCATATTTGAGGACAAAACCTGGACATTCTGTTGTGGTGTGTACAGTAGTGAGGTCTGTGTACTTATGGTCATTGTTGATAGAGTGTGTATTGTGAATATGTTACTTTCCCTGTGTACAGACTGTGGTAGATGTCATTGCCCTTGGTCCAGTTCTATCTGATGTTGCATGCTGCTCCAGTTTATGGTACCCTATCAGCGTACATGTTTGTAGGGTCAGACTGACACATGTCCCATACCACAGTCAGGCATCAGACTACACTGTGTATTGGCCCAGTATATGTAAGGTTACTGTATGAGTGGCTCATATGAGGGTGGTGTTCACACAGTACCTGTACTGTAGTATTACTTAGGTTTACCATAATGTGACTGTGACTGTGTTCAGATTGGTTGTGGGTATGCACTTTCACACTGGTGTCTGTTACTCTGTGCTGTTACATGCCTGTAGTGCCTGCTATATTTGCAAGTACATGTGTATTCCCCCATGGGAAACTTGGGTCAGTGTTGTGGCAGTCTGCCTGTAGTTTGCACAGTGCTTTGTCACATGCCTAGCAGCTCAGTGTATTTACTAGTGTGATGTTATGTCCAGATATTTGTCAGATGAACTGTTGCCTGGCCACAATAACTGTTGTGTATGTGCGAAAAAGCAGTGGGATGGTATAAAGATGTATGTCACTATGTAGTGTGAAGTATGGGGGCTTGGGACCTCTGCTCCTCTGGTTAATATGTGTTAGGTCAGACAAAAGTGTTTGAATGGGTCAACTGTCTGAGCTTATCTGTTCCAGTATTTTTGCGATATCCCCATTTATGTGGCTTTAAACATCTACTTTGTCAGGCTTGGTCCACACATCTTGCACTAAGGAGTTCTGTGTATACCTCTGCACTGACCAGATTACATCAAACTGTCCACATTTATTGGTCATATCTCTGCTGTATTCCACAGGATCATTGCTGTGATTTGTGTGGTACTTCACTATGATGATCTTATAATGTCTGCCAGTAACTGATGGCGTACATGTCAGTATCAGAAATGACTTCCCACACATGTCTGTTAACACAAGCCCTGTTACTGTAGCAACATTCCACATTTATACCTGCAATACTTACATGACATCCCCTTGCACTAAGAGGTTGTGACTGTTGATGCTGAGGTATGACTCCAGTACAATGTTATGGTCATATGTTTTTTATATATTATATATATATATATATATATACACACACACACATATATATATATATATATATATATATGAATGTATATATAAATCAATATACAGATATATATATATATATATATATATATATATATATATATAAATAAATATATATTTGTATGTGCATGTATACATATATCTACATATGTTTGTATGTGTATATATACATATATATATATATATATATATATCCATATCCTTGTCATGTGTAGACATGACTGTTGTATATACTTTCCCAAATGTATCACACCATATTTATCTGATATGTGTATAGTTAGATATAGCAACATACTTGATTCAACCCTAATATCACTAACAAGTACTACACAATTGTAGAAGTCAAAGCAGTTGTTCAATACTATTCAGTATGTGTACTGACAGATATATTGGAAAAAAATAGCTATCTTTCCAGCTGTGATGGCTTAATGGTTAACTGCTGTGACTATAATGTACAGGGCCTGGTTTCAAGGGCTGTTTATTTTGTTGCTAGGCAGAACAAGGACTGTTGGATACAGAGTGGTTAAGGCAGTTTTGAGCAGCATTTTTTTGCATGTTTGCCCAACAGTAAACAGTGCTAACGTACGGTTAAATGAATAGCCGCTTACACCATGTAGGCTTCACTCATCAGTGCGCAAATCAGCTTATCATTTACATTTAAGCAATAATTACACCTAAGCATAGCTTATCCTTGGTAACCAGTGATAACATTCCAGTCTGATAAAACAGCAGGGTAATGACATATTTAATAAGTGTATTTAATTCTATGTACATAACATGCTTCTATGTGCTGTCATTACAGTAGCAAGGGGTGTGAGTATACTGTCTGGAAAACCTGAGTATATATGGGTAGTACAACAATATTTTCCTTTTGTATGTGTTTCATACATGGGTAGTATCCTAGGTTATATGCAGTCACACTTGCCTGCATTGTATCATTACGTTACTACTGTTAACAGTGCTTTCCCAAATAAGAGTAGATTGCATATTGTAGTACTGGAACCATACACCCCTGCATGCAAAGCTGGATTCTGAGTACTGGCTGTCATGTTCTTGGTTTGTGAGCTGTGTGTTATTAAGTACTTGCTACTGGATATTGATCTGATATGTGGATAATAACTGTAGACTACTGTGTGTATAGGACATGTCATTGAGGTCTGCTGTCATGTAGTAATGGCATACCTATCAGTGTCAGACGTTTATCTGTCAAAACATTAATCCTAATGCATAACTTGTTGCCTAGCTGATTTCTGTCTGTCCTCTGTACAGATGTGCAGATGTCAGGTATCCATCTGGGCTGCTCACAGGTGATCTATGCTTGACTGACACTGACATGTCTGCCCAGCCATGTTATGAATGCCACAGCTAGAAAACCCCACCCTGTATGCACCACATGCCATGGATACCTCAACTAGTCTACCACGGTCAACAGAACATGCTTGGGTACAGGTCTCCAACCCAGACACTGGACATGATATGTAATATATGTTGCATACATGTCAAGTGGAGCACCTCACTGGCCCTCTGCAAGAGACAACTAGATGATTGGATGTTGCATTTAACTGTTACCCTGAGAATCACTCAGTTGATAGTTGACCTGCTGACAAATGTCAGGTGGCATGATACCACTGCACCCACATCCCCTACTCTTCTCATCTCTCCATGGACCATATCCTGGTACACACCTAGGAACACCTAGGAACACCTGCACCTATGGATCCCAGTACTGACAAATGTGTCAGTGTGCATTGCTAAGAATAACAGTATCTGTGTGTTTGTAAACCTGCAGTTAATAATACCCTTAGGACCTTCTCACACACTACACCCCCCATTGCCATAGTTACAAATGGCTGCTGCTGTAATGCATATTAAATGTACCTTGTCACACTCTTCCCCTTTGGGCTTTGAGCTTGCAGTACCAGCACAACATTGTTGCATAAATGGCTTGATAGGCATGAGTTACCCTCTGAGTCCTGACAAGTGTGTGTATGTGTGTGTATGTGTGCAAGTGTGTATATCTGTAGGATACAACATTCTGAGGCCACATTCTCCAAATACAATACACCTGGCATTACAGTATAAGGCATAGTGATGTTGCTGACATTAGGAGAGCCATGACAAACCATTACCCTACTATCCCTGTGGCATGCCCAATAACTGCATATCCCTGTAGTAGCACTGATGAGATGGACAAGGGGTTGTATTGCACTTCTGGTCAATGTATGATTGTGGGTATGTCAGAGTATTATCATGGGTTTCAGTTAGTAAACTATCTAATGTGGGGTGTGGGTGCTGGGTATACTGTCTTTACACCATAGTACCCCCTGTACATGTCCCAATGTCCGCTGTATGAGGACCACTGTCATCATCAACCATACAGATAACCGAGTACACTATCCAGCCCAATGATGCATGTGCTGTATGCAAATTATCTGTAACAGAATGGACTCACTGACAAAGTAGTTAGCACTGATAAACCCAGGTCTCTCAGATGTGTCTATGACTGTTATGTGTTTGTCAATGCATATATGACATATGGCATACTATGTATTGTCCATTAACACCCAGTACATCCCCCATTACCATACTGTACAATGCCTGGTGATGTTCCTCACTTAACAAGAGACGCAGGACACACCTCATCCTAAAAGCTGTGTGGTGTGTACAATTAAGGCCAAACACATTAGTTGCAATAAGTAACTAGGTAAGGGTTCTACTCTCAGTGTTGCCAAGTAAGTGTGTGTGTATGTGAAGGGATCTACTTCAGTTTGCAGAATATACATGTCCCAGAATATCATCTGTCTGAGAACTGACTGGCAAATGCTAACATTTCACAGGAGTCGTGTCATGGAAATTAATTCCATCAAAACTAGTAGTAGATGTGTAAATGCCCTCTTCCCCACTGTATAGCTGTACAGTGATTCTGGAGTTGGTATATATAGTTGACTGTCGATGTTGTGGACACAGCCACCATCATTGGGGTTATTGTTGTGTGTATCCTCACGCTTAGTTTGCTGCAATACTGGACAGTGTATGTTAACAGGTTAGGTAGTCAACACTCACACTATGTGCGGCTCTACACCACCCCTCACCCTCCAAAGTGGAGGGCTGTGCCACCCACACCAGCACACCTATGTTTATCAATGCTGGGATTGCACTACATTTGGGAAGGGGACATATACCCTGCCAGTACCATCATCGATGATGTTAAAGTAGCAGACTGATTATTTACTGATGTGATGTTTTGCCTATTATGTCTTGGTGGAATTACATAGGCTAAAATGGGTTCACTGCAAAATTAAGTACATCCATGTGTGCAGTATTCTCTGTATATTGCATACAACACCAAAGCCTGTGTGTGTGTGTGTGTGTGTGTTATACAGAAACACATGTCGTGTGCCACCCAGTACACTTACCACTGTGCACTGCAGAAGGGCTGCTGATAGTCATCATACACTCACCTGTATACACCCTGCAGACCTATCATGTATACACCCTGCAGACCTATCAGCCATGTGGCCCATGCAGTAACTCTTATACAAACCTGTTACTTGTGTTCAGCTATACCTAGGATATGACACAGTCAATGTGTCACCACAGTGCTATACCCCTTGTAGGAAACAACAGCAGACCAACATGCCATTGACACATAGACACCTACAACACATACTGAATACATAATGGAGACCATCAGTCAGTGTTATAATGCATCATGGCTGAACAGCTACACATCCTGACATGTAAGCATTAAACTTTCCTGCTGAAAACATGTTACACAGCATTACATTGCTACACCTTAATACATTTACTATATGCATCAGAACCATATTAGCCTGTCCCTGCATCAATGGTATGGATGACAGGGATGTGGCATGGGTATCATCATATGCACAGAGTGTGTTGTGCGTTTGCTAAACTCCTAGGCTGAGCTGTTTGGTTGAAATCATGTGTGTGTGTGTTAGGGGTTTTGTTGTTAATTGGGCTGTGCAGATGAGGTGTGTGTAAGTATGTAGGTGCCCGAGTTGTGTTCGTGATGTGTGTGTGTGTGTGTGTGTGTGTCTGTGTGTATGCAGACAGTTCAGCCATGTGGCTGACCTATACAGGGGTTTGTATGGACAGCTGCAGACTGTACATGGCAGGGTGCATAGTTCACCATCTACGGCCCCAGACACGAGAACTGTGCACAGGCACTACCAGGTACAAGGCCAGATATACTACTCTCCCCGATGACGAAACATATCCATTCAATCTGGGTCCCTGTTGGGACTGGCCAGGGCCACGTGCATGTGGCCTGCTGTTTTGTGGTGAGGAGAGCACTCCCCCAACAGTGCTTGTACTGCCATTATGGGAGCGGCTCTGACTTGCTGTACATCCATGTAGACCTCCACCTGTTGGTGTTGCTGACCTGTGTCCACATGGCTGTCACCCTACTTCAACCATATGCTATAACATGGACATTGCATGGACGAGGATTCCCACCATCTCACCCAACCCTCTATTCAGGACCTCTGCAAAATAACGGTGGGCACCTGCGAGATCACAGATGTTGTCAATAACAGTAGAATGAGTAGCCCTCTGGAGCCTCAGACCCTGCCTGGTATAACATTCCATATGTGCCTGTGCCTCCATGACAGGCCGAAACATGTGTCTGGTGACACGTGCTGTGGCAATTCTGCCAGGGACATGATGGCCAGTAGCCCTCCTCTCAGCACCCCTGTACATCTGCCTGTGTGGTACCTCACAGGTCATCCAGCTATGGCTGCTGTGTACCGACACACTTGCCATAGTCCCCACACTGTCCTGTCCCATACCACCACCTGCCACCTGTCCCTCATCTATGGCCACTGGTGATGGGGTATGTATAGGCAATGTGACTGTGTGCGGGGATGGGGTGGATAACAGTGGAGTGTCAACTGATGGCAAAGCTTCAGCCCCTGACAACTCCGCCTGTGCCTCACCATACCTATCATCATTGTCAGAGTCTGTATGGACACTAACATCAGTTTGCCTGCAGGAAGGACCCTGACCTACTTCGCCAGCTGTGAGGGGAAAACAGAAAATGTACTTTAAGACCTGTACATTATTGCTTACCACTATACACATGCAGACACGTGCACCCCCCCCCACACACACACACTTACAGGTGAGGTGGCACAAAGATATTACATAGACCTCCGTTAAACTTGCATGACATATGGCACTCAACAGCATACACTGCAGCTATACTCAATCCCTGTTACCAACATTATGCATCTCTGTGATGCATGAGATGAGTTAGTAGGTGATGCCCCTTCCCCGGAACACACTACACCCATGTACACAGTATTGCTGTGCACCTGTTCAGCACCCTGCCATGTACTGTGCACCATACCTCACAAGTGTACACACCATTGCTGAATGTGTATATGTGTGGTAGTTATGTTTGCTCTGTTGCTCACAGCCCATATGTGTTTGTCTGACACATACCTGGGTTGCTATGAGGATAGATCTCAATAGTGAATGACTGATGTCCGATTTGCAGATCTCATCATCAGCAGTGCATATATGAGCAATAAAATCCAGTTATGCTGACAACCTCCAAAGCTTACTGTGGCTATGAGAAGTGTACACACCCTTATTGACATGCCACCCTCTTCCCTGATATGCCATGGGGCCACAATACTGCATAGGTTAACATTACACACACCTGATATGTGACATATGACCTGTACAGTCAAATGCAGTATCAAACAGATGTGCTGTGCAGATGTTGATTGGGATGCATACAATATGTAGGTTGCATAAGTGTGCACACTCTTAACACAATGGTTTGTTGTGCAGCACCTGTTAAGCGAACTACAGCAGTCACTATTCCTGGAAGGTATATACTAGCATGGCCCATCTTCACTTGACATTATTTGGTCACTCCGCCCTACAAATGTCCCCCAACTCTGCCAGATTCCAATATCAGCTCATGTGCACAGACCTTGGAGGTCACACAGTGCCTTCACTATTGCTGTGGAGTCAGGGTTATGTCTAGCACAATGCATGACCTTGACTGTGTTCAGATACAGCCATTCTTAGCGAGCTTTGGATGTATGCTTCAGTTCACTGTTGTGTTTCAGGATGACACCCCTCCCCCTCCTCAGCCATTTTGCAGATGCTTGACATCTATGGGCCACACATGAATGTCATTTTGCAGTGTCCCAAATTCAGTCTACCAGCCTAGTTCCTGCTAATGAATAGCAAACCGACAGGTGTACACTGGCACCAGCAAGATACAGATGGGGATGATGGGCCTGAGGTAGAGTGAGGTGTTGCTTGTGCAGTACATGTATCTTTATTAATACTGTCTGTAGGTTTCAGCCTTGGTCTCGGTAAACCATTACACATTGCAACACATGTGTTTGGGAGACGATGTTATGCATTTGCTATCTGTACAGAGCCCTTGATGATGTCTCCTGTGGAACAACTCTACCATTTGATTACACTAACCCATAGGCCACATTTATGCAGTGTCCAGGTAATTGTTGACACAGGTATTGCACAGACAGTACTTGCTACAAGTCCCTCAGTGTTTCTGCATGTATCTGGGAAGCCTCCATGACCAGTTTGCAACGTATGTTGTCATTTTTCTTGGATGTGCATCTGTTTATTTCCTACACTAATTGTGTTCCATACTTCATCATCACATACATTCTTGTCTGCACTGTTTGCCATGGTATATGTGATGGCAAGATAAGGCTATGTCTCCCACTCCTGAGTGGTAACTTTTGGATATGGGATCCATTCCATGGTTTGTAAGATGTGTACAAGCCACGGCTGCCTCTGTTGTAGGTCAGTGGGCAAATGTCATGGGCACACTTCTTGGACAGCAGACCATTACTTGGTGTGACACTGAGGACCTGTACTTGATGGAATGTGCATACTCAAGATGAGTAAATGCTGCAGTATCTCAAAAGCTGCTTCCACAATATGTTATTTGGAGTGTGTACACACATATGCTTCCATTGTTTGTTAAGGTATGTATTCCCCATATTTGTTGTCCTAACATAGGATTCCAGCTTACACATGCATTGCTCATGTTAGTATCACATTACAGGTTGTAGAAGTTGTGGAATGTGGTACTGTGATATGCCGCTATATAGATCTGTAACAGTTGCCATTGTAATACTGGTATATACACTCACTGTTGTAGCCACTGCATAAGGGTAATGTTTCAGACTTGTCCCTACTGTAGGTCATGTGTCCCACAATTATGTTCATCTCTGTCCACACATCTTGCACTGACAGGTTGTTAGTTATACTGCAGGACCCTTACATACCCTTCAGATATACCACCATGGTCACCACTATGATGCAGTGCAGTTAACAGCAACAATAATTGGACATGTACAGCATGCATTATTGGTAGGTGTGTTAAATGTGTTCATGGTCCATAGCCATAACATGGCCGGTGTATTGACAAACCTGAACAAAAGACCTCCATACTCACCAGCTACAGGCTGCTGCCCTAGAGGTATGCCAGAAGGACCTACATAGTTGGGTGAGTGATGTGATATTAATAGCCACACCTGTGAGATTGATACAGGGTGAGAGCAGCATTTCAGTACATCAACAGTACAAATCCACATTACCACAGATTATGCACATCTGTTCATGACTACATTGCAGTGACTGACTATGTTATATGACAGATGCATGAAGATACTTTACAGATGACGATGGATAAGCAACAGTGGTCTACAAATGTGCCCTGGGACCTTACCTGCAGACTCCTTGTCCATTGTGTAGGTAACATCCACCTCCACAATGCTATCTTCTGGTTCTTGACTTTGCTGGTGGGCAGGTGCACCAAGGCTGGTGAGAAACTCCTCCACATGTGTCAGTGGGAGCTGGATGGCATGAGCCCCACCTGTGGCTAGTCGGTCCCTCCTAACTGCAACAGAATGCTGACAGGCATAGCAGATTAGGTCAGTGCAACGATGTTGCACCTGCTCATAACTTCAGTTATGCAGGCCAACATCATTTACCCTGTGGACCAGCTCATTAAACAGGGCAGTCTTCTCCTGCAGATCATGGGCCGTATGCCCAAAGAGGGTTCCATGGTGATGCACCAGGAAGTTGATCAGAATGTTGTTCCCTTGTGAGGTGAACACTGGCAGTCACTGTCTTGACATGGTACCTGCAAGACATAAACAGGTAAAAAGGTCTGAGGACCTCATACTGCAAGGACATCATACTTGTTAATTGACATCTCTCTCTCCCCACCACCATATCTGCATAACTAATCGGAACACACACATCAATGGGTATGTTTACACCAAGCCTTCTGTTGGGACATATATCCTATTGTGCAATAAATACTGAAATGCGTTTCTATTCATGTTCAATGTTGAAACACTATAATTGGTGGCCTGTTGCTAACAATGTAACCTGCATGCCATTGTAATGGCCACTATGGTTCCATATATGCATGCATGCATTCTGTTTGCTATGCAACTGTTCCATATCTGGTGTTTTGGGTCTCTGTGAATATGTATGCATGCTGTTATAACTAATCCTGGGTTGTGTTGACTATTACTACTCACATATGTTCTAAAACTGCAACACAATAGCACATTTGGGAAGGCAGTTCCTAGCAGAACCACCTCTCCCACCTCGTCTGGCCATGGGATGAGGCCAAAACACATCTGGGACCCAACCTGGGACCTTATCATCTGCTGGTCCTGCACTACCATCAGGTGGAACCACCTCAGGGGATGGGACCTGTCCACCCCTCCGGGAGCGCACACAGGCAGGATCCTATAACCTGAAGTCAGGTCCAGGGTCTAGTGCATAGGGACCTCTGCAGAAAATTGTGAGATCTGCTCCACCACCTTGAGGTCCTCATGACACACATAGAGGTTCAGCCTGTCCCTCCTGCTCAGCCCCCAGCACAGCCACCTTCAGGCCCATGAAGGTGCAGTAGTGACTGCCTATGGGTGGGGACCTCAGTCCCACTGTTTTCATTTGGGGGCTCTGTGTAGGCACCGAAGGTGGCTGTGCTGGGTCTGGGTAGGAGGGGCAGGCTGACTCTCTAAATGTGCCACATGGCCCTCAAGATGGCATAGCAGATCACCAAACTCCATGCGGAGCTCGCTATGCACCAAACCCCGGACCTGACTACAGGTGACAAGTTTCCTGTCTGTGCCCGCTCCCAGGGAGGGGTGAGCCCCATCCCCTGAGGTGGTTCCACCCGAAGGTGGCGCAGGACCAGTGGAAAAGGAGGTCCTGGGGTGGGTCCCAGACATGCTGGAGCCTGGTTCCATGGCCAAATGAGGTGGGAGAGGTGGGTCCGCTAGAACCAGCCTTCCCAAATGTGCTATGGTGTTGTAGTTTTAAAACATATGTGGTTTAGTAATAGTCAATACAATCCAGGATTCATTATAACAGCACACATAGGTATTCTCATTAACGCAAAATACCAGATTTGGAACAGTTGCATAGCAAACAGAACACATGCATGCGTGGAACCACAGTGGCCATTACAATAGCATGCAAGTTACATTGTTAGCAACAGACCACCAATGATAGTGTTTCAATATGAAAGATGAATAGAAACACATTTCGGTATTTATCGGTATTACCCAACAATGGGTTTGATGTAAACATACCCATTGATTTGTGTATTTAGATTATTGTTGCAGATATGGTGGGGGGAGAGAGATGTCAATTAACAACTTATATATCCTTGTAGTTCTCACAACTTTAATGGTCATTGCTCTAATCAGTAAGGTACATTGTTATTACACTACCCTATGGCCTTGGTTTGGCCAGTGGTATGTTTGTAAACAAGTATATATTTCAACTGTCTTATAGCTAAATTCTACATCTCATACCTGGTATACCTATGAAGGGAATGTTTGTTAACAATACCTGACTGTTTCTCCACATACTCCCAGATTCTGAGTTAATATTATGCAGATACCTCTCAATCTCTTATTGCACACACTCTGGTCAAAGCTTGACAACATGTGGTTGGAAATGGGAACATATATATTGCTCTCATAAACTTGACGGGCTGATAGAGTGACAGGATTTGTTTTCATGTACATTTTCTGAAGGTTTTGATGTCTGACAATCAAATGTATGTCATTATCTGCTGACTACAAATCTGAGATCATCCCACTGATTTGCCACAGGAGCAGGGAAAGAGGCAGAAAATACGAGCCAATTATCTGGACATTCTGAACAAATCTGCACAGTTGACAGGTATGATTATGCATACAGCTTACTACCACTCCCAGGATTCAAACCATGGCTGTGTCTGCTAAAAGTACAACAATATAAGCCACAGTACGGTGTGTTATTTGGATATTGCTGTCTATCTCCTCACTGTTTTCTAAGTCTCTCATGGCTGTACAATCTGACCTTGTAATTACAACAGTCTTATAAAGACATTCCTAGAAATTTTTATTATGTAGCACAGTGTGGGTAACCATTGTTAATAGAGCATTACTATTCAGAGAATGCAACACTAAAAATGCCATACAATACAAGACTAAACACTACCAGTCCAGGATTTCAATCTTTATTGGCAGGCACAGTTTTCTTCTCTGACAGACCTGTGGAGGGAATATTTGTTAACACTACCTGAATGTTTCCATACATATTACCAGATTCCTAGTTAATATTATGCACATACATCTCAATCTGTTAATGCACACACTCTAGTCATAGCTTAACAACATGGGGGTAGAAATGGAACATATTTTGAATATTGCTCTCATAAACTTTTGGTGAGTTGCTAGAGTGACAGGTTTGTTCTCATAAACATTTTCTGAAGGTTTTGATGTCTGAAAATCAGATGTATGTCTTTATTTGCTGCCTAAAATTCTGAGATCATCCCACTGATTTGCCAGGGGGGACAGGGTAACAGGCAGAAAATATGAGCCAATTATCTGGACATTCTGAACAAAGCTGTACAGTTGAGAGGTATGATTGTGCATACAGCATACTACCACTCCCAGGATTCGAACCATGGCTGTGTCAGCTAAAAATATAACAATTTAAGTCACAGTAGAGCGTGCTATTTGGCTATTGCTGTCTATCTGTTCACTGTTTTCTGTCTAGGTCTCTCTCGGTTGTACAGTCTGACCTTGTAATTACAATAGTCTTATACACACATTCCTAGACATTTTTATTATGTAACAGTGTGGGTAATAGTGGTTAATACAACATTACTATTCAGAGAATGCAACACTAAAAATGCCATACAATACCAGAGTAAACACATCCAGTCCAGGATTTAGAGCTTTATTACCAGGCAGTTGCAGTTTTATTTAAATATGATCTTTATGGGACTATTACTGTCATATTGTCTGGTTTATTCAGTACAACCCATACACAAAACAGTTTTTATACTGGCAGTTGACTTTCTACTACTTTTATATTTATTTGATATGACTACTACTAGCAGGATTGTTACTCACCAGCCTCATGACACAGCCTTTGCAGTCTACTCACATGGGCTTCCTAGTTCACAGCCTGGTCAGTTGCAGCTGTAAGAGAAATAGAGAAATATTTAACCATACCTATCCATGTACTTACACACTGTTGGGACATCACCCCTCTACCTAGATTCTTGGATCCACTGATCCAAGAGCTCCCTCTTTCTCTGTTTCAAGTCAGCATAGTGGTGCCTGACCTGCTCACCAGTCTGAGGGATATCAATGGCACTGGTGAGGTCACAGGCAAGATGGTCCCAGGCTTCCACTTTATATTGGGAGCCCTAGTACTGGCCCTGCTACAGTCTCTTGGCATGATTTTTTACCAGGAGTCCTACCATGACCTTGGACT
This sequence comes from Protopterus annectens, assembly GCF_019279795.1. Classification (NCBI taxonomy): domain Eukaryota; kingdom Metazoa; phylum Chordata; order Ceratodontiformes; family Protopteridae; genus Protopterus; species Protopterus annectens. The sequence goes on from NC_056736.1 coordinate 548,638,782, forward strand.
CCTGGATGCCCCAGCACTGTGCCCGGAAGCACACTCCCTCTCCAACTCCAGCCATGCTGCCTACAGTGGGAATCTGCAACCAGTTATGAGCTGTATTCCCACCTGTGGGGTTTAAATATGGCTGATTTCCCACCCTTTGCCGTGATTGGACTGTTTTAAATATGCTGAGCTAAGCTACGGTCAAATCTGCTTAGCTAAGGTTGGCATTGCTTAAAGGGACAGGTTCTGCACTACTTACCAATGGGCAAATCCATTTAGCTGGGCTACTCACTGCTTAACAGTCATATTTATACAATGCTTACACCTGGTAAGTAGAGCTGTGCAATGCTTAGCATTGTTTATTTTTCATTTTATAGACTATTTGCTGTATGGCATTGATTCATCATTCATTACATATTATAAATTTTATTACTGTCCCTGACATCCCCCAATGTGCTTTCATTACATTTATTCATGTGTGACTATACTGTATGGGGCTCTTGTGTTTATATGGGGATTTCATCACTTTATTACACTGACACCTCACATCTGGACCTAATGCAACACCTCACATCTGGACCTAATGCAGTACTCCAGTTAACAAATATATGTTATTTAGTAGGTAATACAAAAAATTGTTTATGCACTGCTATCAAATTTAAAAGGTGAATTGGTTACAGTGGGGATTGAAACGGGATTGGCTGCTCACAACTCATATGCTCTAACCACTACACTACTGCAATACTGTTTATGTTGGAGGTTTCTTTCTATTTAACTTCTTGTGCTGTTAAAGCTGAACTAAGGGTAGCTAAGCAACGGGCACACCCATGCAGCTATGGTTAAACTTTATTGCATTTACAAAAAAAAAAGTTTTGCTGTGTATTTTTATCTATACCCTTCAGAATATCTCTGCTAATGCTAAATCTGGTATTTTATCAGCTTTGTGCTTCATGGTAGGCATACCTCTCAATCTCTTGGAGCCAAAACTCTGGACAAACTCTAAAATGATGGGAGGACAGGTTTTAAATATTGGTCTTACAAACATAGATAGTTGATGATAGGTCTTGCATTAGCATGGATTTTCTGAAGGATGTGGAGTCGTTTAAATTCAGATTTTGCCATTTTATTTAATTACTTCAATCCTCAGCTATTTTCCAGAAAAGTACAAATTTTAGGAGGAACACACCAAAAATATGAGACAAAACTGGTGACATTCTGCAAAAATCTGTACAGTTGGGAGGTATGTTCAAATCCTGACATGTTGGGGGTGTTATGAGCGTTCTCACTCATTTTAATTGTCGAATGGCAATTCTGGAGTGCCTGGGGGTGTGTATTGTGAGGGCTCTGCTCTCAGACAAAACCCCTGCACTCATACATGGCTCAATCTTAGTTTAAGAGTAGGAGCCCCTGCACAGAAAACGGCAGCTGAGTGATCCCGGAAAGTGCCATTTTTATGTGCATGAGTGGCCCTACACTGTTCCTACATGGAAACATGTGTAGGATGGAAATCACCTCATTTGCTAATAAAAACGATCCACGAAGCTGGCCAGACTCCGTGCAGGAACAATGTCAGAGCAGAAATGTATTCAGATAGTAACTGAATACATTCCTGCATCTGAACAAATAGAGGCAGGACTGCTTGTGGAAAGCATGTATTACAGCCAAGCACACATGCCAATGGCCAAATATAAGGACATTGGCATTAATCATTTTTTTTTTTTAATAAAACCTATTTTGGGTGATCACGGCCATTTAAGGTCAGGGCAAAACTGAGAAAAGTTAATTTTAAGATGTCTGCATTTTGCCATTATATGTAAACAACATGAGGGATCACTTGTTGTCAAGGGGAAAGGGTCTGTCTAAGTGCAGTAACTAAGGATGTACACACTAGGGTATGCAAATGAGGGGAGTTATACTGAATCACAGATTTCCTCAAAGTGTCAGCTTGTACTTAACTGTGTAGGTGCAACAATACAACAGTGCAAGTATAACAGCTGAATTACATCATAAGGGGCTGTTTCATGCTTGCTGTAAGCTTATTGGAGCTCTGTGACCCGTGTTTTCCCTTAGATAAGCACAGGTAAGGAATGGGGTTTGTCTGAGGCTGTAATGTCTTATTTCATGAAATGCAGAGCGTGTTCACATCCAGGGAAGGCCATTTCTGCTTAAAAAAAGCTTACATTAGCTAAAAGGGTGTGCACGGTGAGCAGCGGGCAAAAAAAATAAATAAAAAGGAAATAGCAGAACTGTATACATGTACTGCACACCTCGGGGACTAAATAGGGAGGAAGTAGGAAGGCAATCAAAGAGAACTAGTATATCTGGCAGGTGGAATGTATCAGAATCAGCCAATTACACATACAGCAGCCCAGCACACTATTATAAAGTATGCAAACACCCTACAGACTGTTTTTCCCACAAACTCTATACGACTAGTGTTTACAGATGGTGATTTTTAACTGGCAGAAATAACTAAATATGTTAGAGGCTACCACTGCTTTACTCCATCAATATGTGCTAGAGACAGAGGGTGGTGAGGAGGAAAATGCTGACAACTGACCCACAGTGAGGAGGAGGAGAAGAGTATACAGACTCAGGGTAACCTACCAGGGCCTACATGAGCTGGCGATAGTAGAGAGGTATATTGTGGACAGGGACATTCTACAGCAAATCGTTGAGCTGTGCCATCCATGCCTTACACACAGAACTAATAGAGGGGAACCCATCCCAGTGGATACCAAGGTATGTCTAGGCTTAAGAATACTAGCCACAGGTACCTTTCAAAGACTAACTGGGGATATCATAGGTGTCTCACAGGCATCAGCATCCAGAGTACTCCACCAGTTCCCAGATGCCATGATACAACATGCCAATAAACACATATATTTCCCACTGCCTGTGAGTAGCTGACTACATGTATGCATCTCTTCCACCATATAGCAGAATACCCTGAAGTGCTATAGACTGCATGCACATCCACATCAAAGCACCACCTGGTGAGCAGGGCAGGGTCTACATAAACTGCAAGGGCTTCCCCTCCATCAACTGCCAGGTCATGTGCAATGCCCAGGGCATTATCATGAATGTGTGTGTTGGCAGCCATGGAAGCTATAACGACTCCCATATCTGGCATTGCTCACAGCTGTATCAGGTGTTTGCCAGGGGGAGACATCCCATATGTCCATCTAGTGGGGGATGCTGGCTATACACTGGAGCCGTTGCTGATGACACCCAAAATGCACACACACTGGAACAAGAACATCATAATGAGGCACACGCAAAAAAACAGGATTATTGTAGAGCTCATGTTTGGGATGCTCAAGTCATGGTTCCACTGCCTTGACATATCCGATGGTTCCTTGCAGTACTCCCCAGCTACATGTACACAAATGTTCATAGTATGTGCCATGCTAAACAATATGATCCTGTGGAAGCAGCTGCAGCAGGAACAGCATGGGACAGGGCCACACAGCCCCCCAACATTGCCAAGGCCAGCACAGGTGCAGAGGTACATGGAGGAGGAACATCCTGAGCCTGCCCCTGTAGGCAGAAGGAGGCATGCACAGTATTCCCAGGCCTTGGCAAAGAGACAATGCATAGCACACACATTGACACTGTAGGGACCCAGGGACTGATACCTCTCTCCAACTCGCACAGACAGTAAAAGGATGCGAAAATGACACTACCTGAGAGTGTACAGAGAGTGTACTATGTGCATCCAACATAGTCAGCCCTCCACCACTGTCCTCAGTACTGGCCCAGCAACAAGGTAAGTCACTCGTCCAATCAATTACTGAATGGAGTAGTATGTTCTTATACTTGTATGTATGATATTGATGCAATCATGCAAGGGAATTGGGTGGCTGAATGGGATAAGAGCAGACAGCTATATGGGACAGCAGAAAATTCATAACAAATACTGGTGTCAACATACTAGGCAGCACTATACAAGGTGACATCTCCCACTGTAGTATATGTAATAGCCCACAGAACTGTGGGTGTCAATAGGTCACACACATGGATGTCAATAAGGGTCACATATCCACCACATTACCCAGCAGGACAGGTGAGATGACCATGAAGAAAGGCTAGGCTAAGTCCCCAAATGATGGCAATGGTGAACAGCCCCCCAACAGACATAAACAGACATACTACAACAGGTCTGCCAGTTGCATTCCAGTTCTGAAGGGTAAGAAGTTTGAAACTGAAATATATGCTATTAAGATCTAACATGCGTACTCTGATATACCTCCTGTCTGCATGATAGGCCACAATTCAATATGAAATTGAAGCCAACAGAGTAACTGAAATACCAGTACAGTCATTTCAAATGTTAAAGTCTGCAGGTGTGTAACCTTGCCCCCACACAATTCCATGTAGAAATGCAGTAACAGATGGCCTGCAGCACTCTCAAATAGCCTACAGTCTCTGGCAAAGGCCCATGCCTCACCCATAGTACCAATGTATGGAATGTCAGGGGGTCCCAACTAACAACCTAACAGTAAACAGAAAACAAATGCAAGGCCATGTTGACAAATGCCAGTAGCATGCCTCCCCATGTCTTACTGCAAGGGCTATGGATCAGGCCATAAATACTACTGGGATAAAGGCCCAACTATAGGGATACCTCTGAGATATTGCTTACATAATATTAGGTGGAGGAGAGAATAACAGAGGGGGGGTGTAGAAGCATGGATGTCATGGAGTGTGTGAAGTCTGAAACTCTAATGTCCGCCCATACTACTTCCGACTGTAAACCCATGACTGAATAGCCACAAAACCACTTGTTATCCACAATGTGAAGGTAAACTGACCAGATATATGACTCCTGCCTTTGGATAACCTGGGTGTATCTGTACAGCTAAGAGGTATGGCCCCAGCAGGACATGGCCATTCCGTGAAGTTGAGAAAAGCACAAGGAGGGGAACTCCAGCCAGCACACTAACAAGGTGCTGCACTATTTACACAGGGCCATCAGTCTATTGTCTGTAGCTACCCCTCCACAATGCCAGGTGTGTGCCAGAATGTGTAGTCTATATGCCTCAGAATATTGGTCTCAGCAGCATTGATCTCATATCTCCCGGTAAATAACTGTGAGCAAAGAATGATAAATGTCAGTAGTCAATGACATGACACACCACAGTGTAAAACAGTACATATGTCAGAATATCTATGCTACAACCAAACATGTCACACACGCAGCACAAGATAGCAGTAGTTACAGTATCCCCTGTATGTTAAGCCCATTGTGAGTCCATATTGGCAACCTATCTACATACATCTTGCAGAAACAGTTTGCTAGGTGTAGCTGTAGCGCAGAAAACCCTGAACAAGAATCCAACCCTCCCGGGAATGGAGCACACACTCAGCTTAGAAGGTCATAGTGGGCATGCTCCTACACTTAGAGAAATGAAGCCTATGTCTCACAACACAGTGGACTAAACTTACTGGTCATTTGCAGCTGTCTGTGCACACACGCTGAATTGTACACCATTGACACATACACATTGGATAGGAATACACACATATCTAAGGCAAACACATTTTAATATGTCAAACATACAGACTCGGAGATATGGGGAAGAGAAAGACAGGCAGCGACAGAGAGAACACTATTATGAGGCCTGTCCCACCCACTACACATTCCATTGGCCTATATCACATGATGTGCTGATGTCATTCACTGTAGAAATACCTTTGGTTAGCCCTCACCTCTATAGTGTCTGTGGTGCTTCTGAAAACTGTGTAACACTACAGTAAAAATAGGTATCCATGTAGCAGTTGTGATCTCAGCCCTGTCAAATGTAAAGTTGTGTTTGAGTGTGTGCGTGTTTTTAGATGAATGTGGTTGAGGCCATTCACACTCTACTGTACCCCTTCTTTAGCACTGCTGCTGATGTGACTCACCTTCAAAGATACCTTTGGACAGCTCTAAAACATATAAGCTCTGTGGTGCTTGCGATAATTGAGTAATACTATAGTGCAGCAAACTAGTTAGGTAGGTGCTTCAATACTGATGCTGGCATCTGTGTAAATGTGAGTGTTTGTGTGAGAGAATGTGTGTGCATCCTTGTAGATACCTGACTTTGTGGTCATTCACACTTACAACACTTCCCTTACCCCTTCTTTACCACTGTTGCTGATGTCACTCACCTTCAAAGATACCTTGGCACAGTCCTCCAACATGTAAGCTCCATGGTGTGATTAATGTAGAACAATATAGTAGCAATAACTACATAGGTATGGGTTTGAATCCTATCCCTGGCAAGTGTTTGTGTGTGCATATGTATGTTCAAAGATTTTGGCCCCATTTACACCCAGTACTCATCTCAGTGTCTGACTGTAGCAGTCCTGCAGATATTATCCACCTTAGAAGTACCTATTGCCAACCCTAAACTATGTAATGTCAGTGGTGTATCTGGTAAATGTGGAACATCATGGTCCCAAAAGATTGTTACATAGAGGTTTGAACCTCACCCTGGCAAATATAAATATATGTGTAGGGTAAAATACTTTTTGGAATCTCTCACCCACTACATCACACAATGCCAGTATTTACAAGGGCTGATGATGTGCCTCACCTTAGAAGTACCTTGAGACAGCATCTATCAAGTAAGCTCCGTTACATGTGTGATAAATGTGGTACACAATAGTAGCAACACATTGCTAGGTAGGGGTTTGAATCTCAGTACTGGCAAGTGTGTGTGTGTGTGTGTTATTAGTATCCCATGTCAGGGTGGGTGTGATTGTGTAATAACAGGATCCATTGGGGATTGGGTTTTGCTAAATTATTATGTTGAGGACCTAGTATATGTCACAATGTCCACATTACAAGGCCAACAGATGTCAAACACCGAAGAGCTTGGTGTAGACAATCCACAGCCCTAAATGTAACAGTATGGATCAGTGAACAATATAGGCAACCTTTCTATTACTCAGAGACCACTCTCCAACCACGTATCATACAGAAACACACTTGGCTAGGCAACAACCACTATATTGGTAGTTCCCCATGCATATTGTTTATTTATTTTATTTATTTTACATTTGTTTACCGGGCTAGTCCAACTGGATATATTTCCATTTTCAGCAGAGGCCCGGGGAGAAAAGCTCCACATTTAGGTTAGTACAACAAGTAATTCAATAAAAAATAGCAGAAAAAAAAATACATCGATTAGTAAAAAAATGTACAAAGGTGAAAACAAAATTAATTCAGGTGAAACAAAAAAATAACAAAAGTTTATGCTAGAGGACATATTCCTTCTATTTACAGTATAGGAGAAGGGAGTTAAACTTAGTAGGATATTCAAAGAGAGAAATATAGATAATCAAAAGAAAAAAATGTAACCAACTAGAATTATTAATTAAATGAAACAGAGACTAACAAAGGTATTAGGAGCTAGTTTTTCAGATGGGAGAGGGTCATAAGATTAGTCAGGATTGATGCATGGGCATAGCCAGAGAGTCTTTAGGTGTTGTTTGAGTTTTGTTTAAAGAGGAAAGGTGATGTTATAGTACTTAGAGTGGTAGGTAGTGAGTTCCAGTGCTTACCTATGGTGTTAGAAAAAGTGAATCGCCCGCAATGTTGTTGGACTTAGTTAGCTTCACAAGAGGTTTATTAGAGGAGCAGTGAATTTAGATTAGAATAGGAGATATGAGATCTGAAAGTATGGGGTATTTTCAGGTTGGTAGAATAACCTGTATAAAGGTAAGTTGGGAGACTAGTAGGGTATTATTCAATTCTAACCAGTTTAGTTGTAATAGATTAAGACAGTGGTGAGTTCTAAATGGATTTCAGTAGCAAATCTAGCAATGCTATTGTATGCATTTGCTAGTTTAGTAAGGTTTTTTTCTTAAGTTAGTGTAAATGGGGAAGCATAAAGAAGAGTGGAAATAAGATGAGATTGAGAGTGTAACTTTAGCCTGTGAAGATAGAAAGTTTTTAATTCTAAATAAGGAGCCAAGTTTTCTATTTACAGTTTTGATAGTGTTATTAATGTGGTTTTCAAAAGTGAGGTTATTGTCAATTGTAATACCTAGGAGTTTAGTGGTAGAGTCAGGGACTATGTGTGTGCCATTATTAGAGGTAATAGAGAAGTCAGTGAGGGAGGACTTCCTATTAGGACTGAAAAGCAGGAGTTTGGTTTTGTTGGCATTTAAAAGTAGGCACTTCAAGAACCAAGCCTCAACTATGGTAAATATGTTCTGTGTTAGGGTTTGTAGGTCAGAGGAGGTATTGGCAGAGCAGATGAGAGTTGAGTCGTCTGCATATTGAATGCATGCGGCTTGAGGTATGGCTACATGTAAGTCATTTATGAATAAAGAGAAAAGGAGGGGACCTAGGATGGAACCTTGTGGTACTCCAAGAGTGACTGGCAGAAGAGATGAGAGTGTGTTATCCCAGAGAACAGCCTGTTGCCTGTAACTAAGGTAGGAGGTAAACCATTGAACCGCATTGGTATCAAGTGAGAGAGATTCAAGGGTTTTAGGAGCAGATGGTGGTTTACCATGTCAAAGGCTTTGACAGGTCTAAGAAGAGAGCAGATGTTAGGATACTATTATTATGGTTTTATTGATACACTGTAAATGATAAGAGAGCGGTGGTAGTACTATGATATGGCCTAAAGCCATGCTGGCATTTAGCTAGTAAATTGTATTGAGTTAAATGGTACATTAGCTGATGATGAATACATTTCTCCATTATTTTGCAAGGGAGATAGGAGAGCTATAGGTCTGTAGTTAGAATACTCTTTTGAGCTACCTCCTTTATGTAAAGGGATTATGTGGGAGACTTTCCAGATAGCAGGGATGGTTCCTTCTGTTATGGTTCTATTTATAAGGAGGGATATAGGATAAGCTATTGCCTCAGCTGCTTTTGAAGGTATTCAGATGGTAACTGATCTGCTGATGGGGTACAGGGTTTGAGTTTTGGATGAGTTTCAGGATGTAAGAAGTAGAGACAGGTTTTATTTGAAATATGGGGAGAGTTCCAGGTGGACTGGTGGGGTGTGTGATTTGTCTATAGAAAGTTTGTTTGCTAATGACTTAATGGTATCTGTGAAAAGGTGTTGAAGGCATTGGCAGTTTGGTCTGAGGTATACATTTCAGCCCCTGATGGTAAGGGGTGTACTAGAGCTGCCTGGGTGTAGGAGAGAATTTACGGTTGACCAGAACCTCTTGGGTTATTTTGGTGAGTTTGTTGTAGTTTACAGTAATAATTTTTGTCCAAAAATACAGCTTTTTAGTGGTATTTCTATTGTCTAAAGGTTTGATGGTCAGAAATAGTTTTAGTAGTTCTCCATTTAGCCCAAGATTTATTTCTAAGGAGTATTTTTTGTCTTGTCTCTTTGGATAGCCAGGGGGCAGGTTTCGATTTAACTCTGATGGATCGTATTGGAGCATGTCGGTCAAGGATAGCTAGGAATTTGTTGTTAAAGTAATTAGTAGCATCTTCAAGAGTTAGGGTTTTTAGAGGATTCCAGTTACAAGCTTTTAGTTCATTTTGGAATAATAATGGGTTAAAGTATTTGTTGCTGCGTGAGACTCTGTAGGTAGGAGTATAATTAGTGTCATTTTTTTGTCTTATGATGTAAGTTAAGTAATGATCACTTAAGTCATCAGGCAAAGTTCCTACTTTGTAAGTTTGTTGTGGTTTGTTAACTAGGATCCAGTCTAAAATACTTTCTTTGTTATTGGGTTTATTGATTCTTGTGGGATTATTAATTGTCTGAGTAAAGCCATGAAGATTAATATGGGATGAGGGGTTATTCGAGTTAACAGAAGACCAATCACAATTGAAGTCACCTAGAATGATAGTTTCTTGTGGGTAAGAAGAAGATATACAACTTAGGATAGTTTCAATTTTAGTGAAATTATTATCAGGAGGAAGGTAGATACAGATAATATACAATGATTTTTTATTGTTTAGTTGAAGTTTAGAAGTAAGGATCTCCACTCTATCATCATTTAAAGGGATGACAGGTTGAGAAGAGATATTTAATACATTTTTAAATAGAAGCGCTACTCCCCCACCCTTACGTTTTAAGCGGTCCATTCTCAAAATACTATATCCCGGGAAGTATTTCATTGTCTTTAGTACCAGCCAAGGTTCAGTAAGACAGAGAATATCAAAGGAGTGGGTATCTAGGAGGGTATGGAGATGGGCAATCTTATTATTGATGCTTCGGATATTCAGATGCCCGATCAGTAAGGCGTTAGAAGCAGTTGTTAGTGTAGGTGGGTTAAGGTGTAAAGTATTGTAGGTTATATCAGAGAAGTTATTTGATGGTCCTGTTAGTGGATGTCACCATCACATAGGATTGGTATTTGTAGTTTAAGTGATGGTTTACATGTAAAAGGTTAGATATTTGAGTTTCCTTATGTTAGGATTATTAAAGTTAATGTGTGTATGTCTATGGAATTTGGGTAATAAGTAGTTGGGGGTACTTACAATGTTTGAGTGAGTGTAAGTATGATTAGGATTCTGAAAAGCTGTTTGTCTGTGGCAGGTAGTAAAGTGGAAATAGTTAGCCCTTTCATAGGATGTAAGGAAATAACAAAAGGTTAAGCATAAAGAGCATAAGTATAAGATTATTAGGTTATGTACTTTAGTTTTAGATAAAAGAGACATATTGCTATGAGGATATTAAGTCCTAGGAGGTAGGGTGAAAGGTAGGTATAAGGGATAGTGGGAAGTGATTCAATTAGAAAGTAGAGGAGGTATAGTAATTAAAGAGTGGTGGTAGATAAGGAAGCTAGGAGGACAGGAAAAGAGTTGCTGAAATAAGTAGTTAAAGGTGATAGGAAGGTTTTGGGAGGGGTGTGGTTATGGGGGGGTAAATCAGTCGATTGTGTGGAGTCAATCAGCCCTTGCAGGCTGCTTCTCACTGAAGTGTAGCAGGCAGATAAAGGAGCACCCTAATGTAGGAGTAAATATAGGCAACAGTTTGCTGTAGAAAGACAAGTTACCTATATTCTGTGACTCATAGATTGCAAAAAAATACTGTCTTACAGATCACTTGAGAGCAAGATATGCACACATATTGCCTCACAGATAGTACCCACAGTGTGATAGCAGTGGACTACATGCCTGTTCACCACAACAGTGCCACTGGCATCAGAAAGTACTTTGATGTGTTACATCTCCTGACTGAGTGTGTGTTATCCAGCAAGTAAAATGAGATGGCACACTGCTCCATCCCCTCAGTAGCCCAATAAATGTGCACAGTGACCCTATTGTCATGTTCCCCATTGGATGCCTGCAACAACTGTAGAGTCTGCAAATGTATCCCACAAAGAGAATACCATGCCTTATACACATTCCCTGTATGGACAGACACCACTAACTCCACTGAATACCCATATCATACTGTCAATGTAGGTGCAATCATGACTTCAGTTACATAGCAAAGTCTCACCAAATGTGCTCAGGAATGCTACATCAGAAGATACTAATCTGTCTATACAGCATGGCCCAGAGACCTCAAGCACACTTCCAAATGTCATAAAACATGCATGTGGGACATGTGCACAACCCAGACACAGTCCATGTTATGGAATATAGATCACATACATGGGAAGCAGTGCACATCACTGGCCACATACAATAGTGGATGAGAGGATGGGGAGTACAATACCCACCCCTGGGGACCACTCCAGTGACTATACCCCTGAGCCACACTCAGGGCTATTGTCATGTGGCCTGATGCCAAGGAATTTCCTTGGACTAGTCTTGTAGAGACATCAGGCCCATTCACCTACTACACACCTGTGAAGCAATGAACCTATGGATCTCAGTACTGGCAAGTGTGTGTGTGTGTGTGTGTGTGTGTGTGTGTGTGTGTGTGAGTGTGTTTGGTATTTGTGTGTGTATGTGTGTGAATAGTAATCCCAGTGTGTTTGGTTGATGAATATCCCCTGTGGCTGTGGTTATTAGCAATCTGAGGTGTGTCCAAATCAGAACATATACCATTCTCCATTCTACAACAGATGTTGTACTTCAACATGTACCTACGTGCAAGCCTCAGCTCTATAGTCTGAGGCATATGCAATCACTGTATTACAGAATGGGAATTACTGTGCACATACTGTACCTGCCTATGACATGGTGGATGTGTCACCACACTGCCATACCCTGTGACCTTGCTGCATGGCAACATACTGGTGACACATAGATGCCTAGGACGGACATGGGATGCAGCATGTGAGAACACATTCACTCAGCACTTCACTTGTGGAGGGAGAGAGGGGTAAAGCTGGCACTGAATGTGTTGCCAAGACTGTGGCCAATATCTGTTGCATCAGGATAGGTATTAGCTTTGGCAGTAACTCACATCACTTGTGTTTAATTCTGTGGAGGTTGTTGATGTAACTCTCACAGCTGTTGTGACTGTCGTCAGTGTCTGCTTCATCTCTGCTGCCATAGATGCCTGTCAGGGACTCCATGAAAGATCTAAAGTTGTGTTTGAGGCTAATAAGGGAGTTCAACAGTCATGGGACACCAGCTTTCCCTGCAACAGTGTCCTCCTTCTGATGTACACTTCAGTAATGGCAGGACCATCACATTGTCTTCCAGTGTTTGGAGGGCAGTGTCTGTGTTCTTTTGGCTCTGGCTAGTACCAATGCATTCATGTATCTATTTGTACAGTTCCTGTGTGTATTATTCCACAGACATGCAGCTACATCCCATTGCTGTGGGTGCAGTGAAGACATCCACCCCTGTTTTCATGGCTACAAAGTCAACTTTGGAGAAGTTTTTCAGATGGTTATTTTTGTGGGAGGTGTGACTAACATGTCGGGTTCCATGTTGATTACAGCCTGTGTTAATCTTACCATGCAGGGATTGACATCTGGGGGTGAGCAATGGTCCCATGTTTAAGTGGTTAACACAGGTCATGGTTATTGCATCCTCTACCATGGGTCAGTATGAGCTGGTCTAAAGCAATGGAAATGAATCCCAGAAGTGTTGGGCCACTGTACTGGTGACTGGCTACATTCCCCAGGTGATGGAGGGGTAGTTGAACACCCGTAGTATGTCAGTGTTGCATTGGACTGTCAGGGATGGAAGGGTGTTAAGGAATGTGCATTGACTGTCTAGGGATATAGATGGGGACCCATAGCAGCCTTAAGGTGGTTGTACTGGAAGTGTCTCCAATGGATTATGATGGGATGCTAGTCTGGAGGTTTTCCTAACCATAATAAATATGGAGACACCACCACCTGTGGAGGTGTGGTGTGTTCCATGTTTGGGGACTGACAGCTGTGGAATGCATCATAGCCTGATACTGTAGGTCTGCTGCCTGCTGCTGTGAACTACCTCTCCTTCACAACAGACATATGCCCTCCATTCCGACTGCTATGAGTGACTGCATCCTGACAGTTAGATGTCCACTGTTGAGCAGCATGACCCTCAGATTGCATACATGTGTATCTGTTATGGTGGTAGTAACATTAGGGAGACTGCCTAATAAGGCACCATAGGGGTGACAAGACCCTTAACCAGTACCTGGCAACCCAGTGATGACAGATGTAGGACATCCATGGCAAGTCATTGGGTTCTGTCAATTCTGTCATCGCAATCAGACAGGTTCTGGATCCCCTGAGAAGGACACATAACACATAAGCCAATGTTGCAGTCAGTCATCTTTTGATAGTATCGCAGCACATTGGGGCACACTGTGGAGGTTAAATATGTGTCCCTTGGCATGTGCCATGTCACAGTGTTTGAGTGGATGTTTGCCTTGCTGGTCTGTGCTGTTTGGGTAAATGTCCAATGAGTGCCTCTGGGAAGGTGGGTGTGTGGCTTTTTCACTGTCTGTCATGGCTGTCAAAGTGTGTGTCATAGTGAGCTACATTTGCTCATAGTGTGGTGCAGGTGTTGTTCTTATCCCCTTGACTCACTAGTCCAGTCTTTGCTGCAGAGTGCATATGTCCACATTGGGTGATATATGGGTAACCCTCACAGGTGTGAGTGTTTGGACAGTTGCAACAGTGCCCCAGAATGGAAAAGTGCACCAGGTTAATGAGTGAAAGCACAGATAACTGCCCTTTAAACATGCCAGGAGGTGTGGACATAACTAGTAATTACTGGGGCAACATCTGTGATGAACGAGTAGTGCTGACAGCTGCCAGGTGTGCCACACTTCTTGATACAAAAGCCTGGTGAAGTGCCAAGCCATAATGCTAGCTGAAGTGCAAGACAGAAAGAACTAGCATGATGTACAGGTGGAACAGAAGGCAGATTGTCTGCTACCTGTAATACTTTGGCACAGCTGAGCAGTTATCAGCAGCTTTGGCCAGGTGAAAAATCAGTAAGCTCTGTAGAACATGCAGTAACTGTGTAACACTATAGTAGACATACATAGATAGGCAGGAGTTCCAATCCCAATACTGGCAAGTGTATCTATGAGCATGAATCATGTACTGTCTGGTTCATACCATTTTTGACTTGTATACTACCCTTTATACTTCCCTTCACTCCAATTTAGTAGACCTGCTGATGTCATCCACCTTAAAGGTACCTTTGGAAGAGGTGGAAATATGTAAGCTCTATGGTGCATTTGCTAACTGCATAGCACTATAGTAGGAATACCTAGATAGAAAGGACTTCTAATGTTGGCAACTGTTTGTGTGTGTGTGTGAGGATCATATCATGTGTGTCTTATACAATTTTGATGTGTATACCATACATGGCTGGTGACCACCTCTCACTGCCATTACATTATATAGTGTGATAACAGCATCTGCCTCACATGCAGCAGGTTAAACCATTGTACAGTCTTCTGTACAGAAGTATCTGGACTATCCATATGTTTGAAACCTGGAAGTGGTATGTGTGCCTTAATGCCCATGTATGTGATATTATAGCCAATTAGGCCACAGTGAGTGCACTAACACACATGGCGGCATGAGGTATCATACCTGATTGAAACATCATGCTGATAGGATGTCTGCCACCCTCACAGGTGGTCAGCCTTGTAGGTGCAGTACATGAGTCCAGGTGCTTTGTTTTACAAGTGAACTGTACCTGTTATGGGTCACATTAAAGGCTGGAAGAGTGTGGACTGTCATACTGTGGTCCTAATTAGTATGTATCAGGAACACCTTGCATCTTAAGGGGGTGTGCATAATTTATACCACTTTATATCAGTAAAGTGTCACGCATGACCTTACCTTACACCATTTATCCAGCACAATTAACTGGCCTCTGTCCAGATATCTTGGCACTGACAACTTGTGAGGCATGCTACAGGAATGTTGAGTTCACATCAGATAGGCCCCAGTGGTGACCACTGTGATGCAATACAGTTAACTCCAGCACAAGTGAACATGCACAACAAGCAATATAGCTATTACATAAAGCAATATAGCTATTACTGATGGTTGTGTGCATGGTAAATTGCATGTGTTTCACATGCCTGGGGTATTGGCAGACAACAACAGAACAATGTCCTACTCATCATCTTCAGGCTGCTGTCCCATATGCAGACCGGAGGGTCCTAGATAGTTGTAAGAGGGTGTCATTGTCAGCAGATGCACATGTGGCCTTGGTACAAGATGGATGCAGCATGTCTGCACATCTACAGTGCTAACTGGAATAATACACAATGTCCTGTCCTTACCATAGATGTGCACCTCTGTGCATTAGAAAACTCCATCCACAACTGCAATTGGACCTGACACATGCATGTAGATACAGTACAGATACTTGTATTTGTAATACATTAGTGCACTAATCCCCACTGGGCCCTTATCTGCACGCTTCTCATCCAGTGTCTGTGTGCAACCCACCTCCACAATGCTTCCCTCAGCATCATGGCCTGTGAGTTCAGTGTGTGGGCCAAGTGTGGTGAGGAGCTCCTTGGTGGGTGTCAGTGGGGACATGGATGGCTGGGCCCCAACCTGTGTCTAGCCAGTCCTTTGCTAGAGCAGCAGCCCATTGATGGCATGGCATTTGAGGTTGGTGGCCCGATGCTGCACATGCACGCAAATTCTGCTGTGCAGTCTGGCATCATTTACCCTGTGGATCACACTGTTCCACAGGGCAGTCCTCTCCCACACATCTTCTGGTCTCCATCCACATGACAGGGCATAATGTCAAATCACATATTGGGTGATGATGTCTGTTCTCCCAACAGAGAATGCTGCATAGGCAAGCACTCTGCATGTTACCTGGAAGACATGAACAAGAAAAGGTCACAGGACCTCATACGGTTGTCAAAATGCACATCAACAGTGGATATTACTTGCAAAAAATCCAGACTACCCTGGGAACCTCCAAGCTATCATGTCTATAGCAGCTATTATTACACGCCTGTCAAATTCAAGAAATGGCAGAGATGGAAATAACACGTGGATCAGCAATGAAGCAAACCAAATAGCGTACAAACTTCTTTAATGACCGCTTTCATCTCACGATTTCATCAGAATACCTGAATTACACGCCTGTCCCAGAGCTATCTTAATCCCCGAATGCTGGGCACTTGATTGTATAATCCTCTACCCTCCATTAATTTCTGTATATATTAATTTCTGTATAAAGAGTTGACAGTGGTCATCTTCCATGTGGATGGTGTGTATATGGTGGCAGGTCTGTGTTTGACTCTGGTATGTGATGGAACTCTGAGCACATTCCTGAGTTTATGTAGGAGGCAGAAACTGATGTTAGTATGTCCTATGGAGATATGCTGTTGTTGCCATCAGTTGGCAATATGTACATGCTCATCATTGCTGTGGGGAGGAGTGTGGTGGATGTGTATATCTCCATGTATGACTGGGGTGGACAGGGTGGTGACATTACCACCTAACCTGTGTGATACAGGTTGCCTATATCCACGGCATGTGTGTATGAGGTGTTCTTTACCCCCAGTACAGGGTGAATTGTGTTGTTTCATCTGAGACTTACAACATATGTGGAGACACGGTTGCAATTGTCCTCGGTGGTGTGGATATGTTTGATACAAAGTCATAGCCAGCCTCGCAGGACGTCACCTGTAAATTTACCTGCTTACGCAGATATAGGTTGACTTGCTTCAAAGTTGTTGTCTCCATATATGTGTCCGTGTACAGCAAATGTAGCAACCTGTTATGTGGTTTGTGTATTGCTGCTGTCAACCAAAGGGAAATACTCTACCTTGGTGGAGGCTGGATATACAAGTCAGGTACTGCTGTGTCCATATAGCTCCAGTGGATACAAAGGGTACACTCCCCTGATACACTGTCTGGTATTTGTGCAATAGTAACATGACACCACAATAACTCATTTCATAACAATTTCCACCTGTAGTGTGACCTATAGCCTGTACAATTCAATTGAAAACATAACAATCTGGTTTGAGAAAACATATGGAAATAATACTCGGTACAATAAGCCAGTTGAATGAGTGTGCACAACCTTAAACTTGTGTATGCATCTCTTGAGATGGTTACAGCATTCATCTGTCTTGGTCTGGACTCTAACATCATGGCACATCTTCACTTTGCAATAGTTTCTCACCTTCCTAGAAAAACCTTTGATTGTTTTGCAATGGAATTGGACAGGTTAGGGGGTCACATTCAAGATGAGAAACATTATGAAATGATCTTCTGTGGTCTGATTGTCATGCACCACACACACTTGGCATTCCAACAGGGGTGTGTGCACTTGGATATCCACTGTATATAGGTGTTGATATAGCTGGTAGTGGTAGGCATGGACAGACACTCATAACGCAGGTGAACATTTCTCTGATTAATACCTGATAATCATGCCTACTCCAGTACACACATCAGTGTCAGGGCAATGCAACCACCTGTAGCTGTACACATATATGTCTTTTGTATGCACTGACATTGATATAACACACATGTGCAACATGCACAACCTATTAACCTGGCTGCTTGAAACCCATGTGATTAGTTCTGTGCCTTCCAGCTGAACATATGCATATGTGCATGTGCTCAGGGGATACCTGGTATACATTTCTATTGAATATAAGTATGGCACACTGTATTCACATTCTTGCTGCTCAATCATGCTTCTCAACTTGTTACAACAATACATTTGGACAATGGCACACATAAATGGGTGTCAAAGGGGACATCAGTACTGACACTGTATTAATATAGCTGCATCATACATTAGTACATTGATTGCACAGTAGGGTTTGACATCACTATGATAACCTGGAAAATGTCCAACAGTCATAATTAGGCTATTATGTTACAATGCCATTGCTCATAGACCTGCCAATAGTTTGGGTGATGTAACACAGGTATATGTGTATGTGACTACAGATATCAGTCACAAATGTGCTTATTGTCCAGCAAAACACTGTGCAGTTTAATGTATTAAGTCAATATATCACAAGCAGTTCAACACATGTCTGCAACAGTACTCTACTATGCAC